>NC_071343.1:15042865-15342865 GCF_027744825.2 Synchiropus splendidus | reverse complement strand
ACCGATCACGTCCGCCTGTCTACGTGCGGCTCACGGCTGCAGCTGGCCGAGTAAACAGAGCACCAAACCCTATGACAGAGAATAATTCATCGCCAAACATTCTGCTCGATAAACAATTTCAGTTTGACGCTCAAAGCTGCGATTTCTCACTTTCTGATTGTCTTCATTTGTCCAGGGCTTTCTTCATTTGCCTTTTCAGTCCAACTCTGCTTATTGGTAATTGAATCATCGATTAAGTCGAGGAGGACTCCAATTAGATTATTGAATAATTCACTGGATGATTCACTCAAAGGGAAACAAACCGACAGATCAGCTCATTTAAATGCGCCTCTATTTATCCACAAAACTTTCATATCCATCATCTCCCCCCTGGGAGCCCTCCAACTTTATTGTTCAGGGCTTTCAGCCGCTCATGAAATTTATTCTTCCGCAGGGCTTGTTGAGGCATAATTCAACAAAAATGGCATAGAAACGATGTGAAATTAAGCAACATTTGAAGAAAAGATCATAAATCTGAATGGGTATGGTGAGCCGAAGCACAGGAGGGCACAGGAGGAGACACCAGGAAGGAAGGTGGATGCCACTGGAACGTGATGTTCTCCTTCCTCCTTACATCCTGTGACAGGAGCTGGTGGCGCTATGGAGTCGTGTTAAGTAGCAGTGGAGGGTGGTGTTCAGACTGTGGCCACTCATGCTCATGAGTAAAAATATGTTTTTGATATGAGAGGAACGATCCACATTGAAAACCTTCAAGTTTTCCATGTGTCAAAGTCAAGGCTTGGGGGCCAAATCTGGCCAGTTTTAAGTACATACAGTGGTACCTCGGTTCTCGACCACAATCCGTTCCAGACGGCCGTTTGAGAAACGATTTGTTCGAAATCTGAATCGATTTTTCCCATTACAATGAATGGAAAAAGAAACAATGCGTTCCAAGCCTTAAAATAGTCTTTTGTAGGAGTGAATGAAGAGTGTCTGCTGCAGGTGCGCTGTTCCTCTATGTGTGTGGCCGCTGCATGTGGGAGGGGTTGCCGAGTGAGTGAGGTCTCTCCAGAAGTGAAGAGGTGCCAGGTGCGTGTCCAGCTCTGAATGTGCGCTTCTGTGCAGTTTGGCTGTGACAAAGTCATAAACCAAGACTCGCCTCATCCCTGTCCGAGCTCCAGCCGACAACAGGACATCAAACCCTGGAGTAGGCGCTCCATCCTCGGGGGTGTGACACTCTACCACGGTCCAGTGTGGAGACAGGAAAGGTTTTACACCTCAATATGAAGAAAAAACTGTCACTAAATGTGATTAACGGGACACGTCTGCATACAGAGGCTGCTGTCATGTTGCCCTAAGAAGTGACCCAGGTGCAGATGATTGCAGGCTGACAGAAGGCACGGACAACAAGATTAAATTAATGAATTTAATACAAAAATCACAATAAACACAGACGACGAAGACAGGAACTGAAGGCGCCGGAGCCAAAACACAAACCGGGAAATACACAGAGGGACTGGGGAAAAATCTGCAACAAAAAAGAGGTGAATTAGATTCAACCTTCAAAAACAGGGAGAACTCAAACACGCTCGGATATAAATTCACGAGGTACAGATCAACTAAAAGCACTAAGTGGAGGAGAACACTCTAACTCACATGAAGGGAAAAAATCTAAGCAATCGATAAATTAAAAAGTGAGTATAATAAGACTCACACGCGGTCTGGCTAAAGAATTGAGGAGATCAAAATAGAAGCGGAGCAAGGAGGAGAAAGCGAAACTCAGGAAGCGGCTGAAGAGAAATTCAAGCGTGCGCCGAAATCTAGAAAGTTCAGAAGCACAACAAGGAATATAAGTCTACATGAGTTTTACCGAGTGACACAAAGTGAACATCTAGCAGCCAGCAGTCTGGAGCTCGCCAGGTGATATCCACAGAGGAGTTGATGATGGGTTGAGCTCCAGCTGTGCTGCCATTAAGCTGGATCTGACAAAGGAAAAGGAAACTACAGGGGGTAA
The DNA here is from genome assembly GCF_027744825.2 of Synchiropus splendidus. Classification (NCBI taxonomy): domain Eukaryota; kingdom Metazoa; phylum Chordata; class Actinopteri; order Syngnathiformes; family Callionymidae; genus Synchiropus; species Synchiropus splendidus. Next base: position 15,340,872 of record NC_071343.1, on the reverse strand, counting down.
CAAAATAAAAGCATGGCCAAGACACGGAACCGACAAAACACACAGTGAGAATATGACAGCTGCATTATCCACAATAACCAAGCGCGTCGTGGGACAGACAGAGGCTTTTTCGGGGGCGTTCGAGTTCTGGATTTTCTTTCGAAATCCGAAGCAAAAAAATCTCCACATTTTTGTTCGAACTCCAATTTGTTCGAAGTCCGAGATGTTCGAAAAACGAGGTACCACTGTATTGAATCGAATGATAGTTTAAAGACTTGTTGGAGCTTTGCTATTTGGTGGGATGTTTCTGAGCTGTTAAAAACAACTACTCTGGAAAGTTCCAGGAAAATTGATCCAAAAAAACGAGAGAAATTTCATGAGAGATGGAGAGCAAATACTTCAGGGAGAAGGAGTGTCTCTTACAGTACATGAAGAGGCAGAGTCGATTTGAAAGTTCAATTCATGTATTATGACGCTAAAACAGCAGCGACGTTAAGTGCTGTCACACTGTATTTTCCTGCTGAAGTAGTGCCAGTTACACTCCACTTGAACTGTGTTTCAAATGTCAGCCCTTCGTGTGATTGAGTTTGACACCACTGCAGGAAGGTCACCACCCTTGGGCAAGGTCCGTGGAGCAGATTATCATTTTCGATTAAAAGCATCTCCCAAATGATATATATTGTCATTTTTTTCACTTTGCTTGCATGTATTGTTGCGCTCTGTCATCTTGGCCAAATTTGCAACACTTGGAAATATAAGTAACTCCACATAGTTTCATAAAAAGCAAATGTTATCTATTGAAATTAATGGATGGGTCAGTCATGTTGCTTTCATAAATGCTAACACTACAGCATTGTACGCACAACATCTGCAAATATTTAAGGGGACTGTTTCTGATGAAATGTGATTTAATTTTAAACTTCTCCACTGTTAACATGAACCGGCGATTACACAGATACAGTACGCACATTAGCGGAACGATGACCTCATGCTGGACAGCTACACGGAGCTGAACGTGGCCTCGGGGCTGCACACGCTCAGATGTGGCTCACAACAACTCTCAATGGGATCTCGTAAATTCTGTTTTTGTGTTGTGTAGAGCAACAGCTTCACATCTGTCGGTTTGCGTTCCCCCTCCTCGCTTTTGCTGTTTGTTTATTCATACATTCCACCGTCCGTCACGTCCCACTCCTTTTCTCTTGCCCATCACCGTTCGGCGGCGCACTCACCTGCGCCGGGATTGTATGTCGTGTGATGCTGTGTTTACTGTGGTGACAAAGCATGTGAAGTTCATTGTGCGTGAATGAGTGCATGTCGTGCCATCGCAGGAAGAGGGATGGTCACATCTGGTGTTTAATTTATGTCCTCAATTACAGGGAGAGTGTTCGGAGTCAGCCTGAGCGTTTAAATACATGAACTGTCTGTGGGTTTAAAGAATGAATGCAGGTTTCCTTCTCAATAGCAACGCTCCTTTCTCTGATGTCATTTTACCTCCATAAATCCACAAGTTCTGCACCTTCCAGTGACTTTTATGGATGTATTTCGGGGCGTCCTCTGTGGCATGATTCACTGAACCAGGCGTCAGTGGTACCTGCCCTCTAGGAGTCACACCTGCCTTCATCACTGTATCTTCGCAGGGCATATAAATCGAGGTTGAATTATTATTTTTTGAAAGTATTCATTATGCTCTTCGTGTTTTCAGGCGAGATCACGCCTGCCCCAAATGTACTGCACTTGAGCAATGACACTGAGATTCTTACAATTTTATGCATATTGACATTTTTTAATATTTATTTTTATCTTAAGATATATATTTTTTAAATATGAAAAATATATGTAACATTTATTGTGCATGTATTGTCAAACTGATGCAAAATAAACAATATTTTGTTGTTTAAATGTATGTATGGGTCCATCATTTGATTCGGTAATATACCAAATTTATTGTGGCAAATATTGTTATTCCATTAAATTGCGATTAATTGAGATTAATTAATCACAAATTCTTTAATAAAGTAGATTACTTTTTTCCACACCAATAACATATTTATATATTTAAAAATTAAAATCATGTAAAATTATTTTTAAGAGCATTACTCATAGGAATTTCATGTCTCTGTTCAATACAACAAATAATTTATATAATAATTGACATAAAATGGGGAAAAAGAAAATAAATGTCACAAAATAACAAATTATATTAATTTAGATTAATTTATTATGAATATTTCTAATTGAAATGGGAATTAATGATGAACAAAATTTCTCCTCCCGGGACTGTAGGGGCTCTGTAACATGTAAGAAGACCAGACCGCGCATGTGCTTAAAAGCAAGTGTGTTGTAACAAACAAAGTGACTACATGACAACTTGGACCTGGATCAGATGTTCAGCTTAAAGTTCAGAAGTTGTTGCAGGATGAGTGCCGTACTGTAGTTCGCCATTCTTGTTGCTATGAAGTGACAGCTGACGTCCCCCAGTTCAGAGCGCAGTGAGAGAGGAGGAGCAATGCCGAGACATAATCGTTTTCAGAAAGTACAAGTAACATCCGACTCACGACCTGCTCGACTCACATCCACCTGTACTTACGACCACGGCCAGCAGATGCTTTTTTTTTTAAATTTATTCAATGTCTGGCACCGCAGCATGCAGCAGCTCTGCAACACGTACGACAGTTACGGCAGCACAGTATCCCAGCATCTCACTCTCACACAGCCATCTACCACTACAGTAGCACCTAAAACCCTCGCGCCGGCTATTTTGAATGCTTAATGCTATGCTCACTTACGTCCAGTCTTGACTTACCACCGGTTGGTTGGATCCGATCCCGGTCGTAAGTCGGATGTTACTTGTTTTGGATACGGTGTGCGGATGCGCCTGATTTGTGTGGACGGGAGGCCTATCCGACACAGAACGTGTGCGGATACGACCGACTCGTATGGACGGGGCCTAAGCCAGCTATAAAGGATGCGGGCGAGGGGCACGTGGGAAAGGTCTCCAGGCTTAGAGGATGATTTAATACCAACTTCAACAGACGACTGATGAGTTACGCAGAGTCGTCTGGTCGTGGATTCACTTCTGAGTTGAAGGTTTTATGTACGTTTGGTTTCCCCCTCCTGTCAGTCCAGACTGCTGAACATACACTCTGAGGTGAACTGCTTCAGCAACAGACTAAACACACAACCACACCATTTTATCGCGCACATATGTTATATACAACCGTCTCTGGAGGCCATGCAGACTCTTCTGCGTCATTGGTCTGAAGAAATGTTTTCTCTGATCTTCTTCTGATCCTGCTACGACAGGACGCTACCATCTAATAAAATGTTTTAATAATCATGAGTCTGCAACAGGATTGGTCAGAAGGACGTCCCGTTAATCACCCTTCTTGTCCAACGGCGCCACAGAGAGTCGGACCGTTCGTTACTCATACGTGCCTCATGACGGCTTCACATCAGGAGGTGTGGTTCATAAACCAACTGTCCGGGGACGTACACTGGGAGCTAAACAACCACAGCTGGGTCGTGTGATGTTGAGAGACACAAAACACCCAGTGACCTCAGGAGTCCTTCACTGCGCCCATAAGAGGGCATGTGAATCCCTGCATCATGTGTGTCACAGCATGTAGGTCAACTTCGAACGTCATTATTTTATTTTGCTCCCCGGTGGAAACACTTTAAATCACAACAACGTGGTTTCATTTATGTGAATGGTCGGATCATAAAGAGCTTTGTAAACAAACTTATAGCTAAGTCATTAGCATTGGCATCGACTTAGCGCCAGCCTGGTCCCGACCAGCTGTTTCCCTCTCCCCAGAGGAAACTCATCTGTCATCCATATATTCTTCTGTTTGTCAGTGTGTGCGAGAGAGTCCAGTTCCAGGCCCAGTAAAAGTAGGCCAGCAAGTTCGCCCATGAGTCAGAGTGTTCTCCTCCGGGAGGAGACTCCCTGACATGACAGCAGCGGTAACTGCTGACCCCTCACTTATATACATGTATATCTTCACAGCTATATCACCAGACCGCCGTCTACTGTACTGACATGCAGGTATGAGCACCTGTGCAGCAGATGCTCTCCATGGCTACACCGACAAACACAACCCCATCAAACATTCACACACACACAGCTGAGCGGATGCATTCACCATTACACACCCACGGATCCCTCGGTCCAGTTCCATGAAGGACCCTGAGCACTGGTCTCAGATGATGTCCAGTGGTGAGGTCACTGACTGATGGACGAGAGCAGATAACCAAGAGACCAAGTCAGCGAGGTCAGCGTGGAGCCGTGCGGCCGCCAAATCTTTTTTAAACAATCTCTCCATCACATAGAGAGAATTCCCTTGATATTCAAGGTAAATGGTTTTAGAAAATTACTCGCGCAACCTGAAGGTGAACGACGCACTTCTCATTCATTTATGCTGAGTCAGCACCGCATCAACAGTCCTGCTCGGTTGCGAGTTGCGATCTGTTATCTGCGGTGCAAATTATTAGTCACAGATTTGGGTTCAAGCGCAGACTTCCAAGGTTGCATTGCAACAAATGTACATCATCGACAGCTGTTCCGCTCCCCGGGACGAGCTATCGTCTAACAAGGCCTCAGTTGGAACTTTGGCGCAACTTTGATGCCATGAGAATTGTGTCTCCTGGTCCGTTTCTATTGAATCTTTTTTATGTATCGCAGTTCATGTAAAAGTCTTCATGAGCTAGTCTTTGCTTCTTCATTTTAATTATCGTACATTTCAAGAATATTTTCATTTCAGAATGCACAAAAATGGAAATGTATCCATGACCCATCACAATCCACCAAACACCACTTTCCATGAATAAAAAGATCATAAGTTATAATGAAGCAAATGTTTAAATACTGAAATGTATCACGAATCCTGTATAATTTGTGGTAGATCAGAACTGTTGTCTCCGTCTTTTGAGGCAACTGCTCACTGTTACTCACGGATCTGGATTTGGACGGAGCCTTCTATTTGTGCTCTGCATTCATTTTGTCCGCATTACTGCACGTTTCCACAAAGCTTACATGGATGCGAGCCAAACAGAGCAGCACCGGTGGAAACCGTGGGGGCAGTGTTGCTGTTAGTTGAATGCAGTCGAGTCTTGTCGCCGCCTGATCTGGTCCATCACTGCATAAACCTTGTTCAGCAAAAGCGTAAAAAAGTGTTTGAATATTTTAATAATAATAATGTTATTATTAATATTTTGATAATAATTTTAAAAAATCTTTCATTACTTGTGTGATATATCCGTATGCGCATGTGCGTATTAGTAAACGTCAGGTTGGTTGAGCTAGCACATGTGTGTTACTAATTTACAGCACCGGAATTTCCGTACCAGATCAAGCAGTAACACCGACCACTGTCTCAGACAATGCTGTCTCCATTTTTGTCCTTTGTGCAAGAGGTGCGTTACCACTATACATACTGTATCTATCACAGCCGCCATGTTTGTTTAGGAGCCATGAACTTTTGACTCTGGGCTGCGCCCCGTGGTGGATGTTCACCAATGTAAAGGACAAATACCAGCATGTGATGAGTGACAGCAACATTGTTGTTTGAAACGGGCGGGTACACTTTTGTGTGAATGGGCCTTTGGATGCATGATGCCTTCCACTTACACCCAGAACTGGGTATTTACGAGTTACAATCTGGAGCACTTCCTGCATGTCTAAAAGCCAGAGAAGTCTCACTACCCCGAGGAGACCATCCAAGATGAGTTCTCTCGAGTGTGAAAAGGACGTTTTTTGTCACAATAAAATTTGCCAACAGAAATGTATTGGGGGCAAAGCCACAGCAAGAATAGCATGGACATTGGCCTCTTGTTTTCCTGCTTAGGTAACAACCTTTTCAGCATGATTCAAAGAACTTTGATCAAAATAATCCGAATATCAACAAGAAAACTGTTCTTATTGGTCCGGTTGACCCCAATCTCTGTGTCAACTATTATTCAATGAAGATTCAAACCATTGTTTTTCTGCATCTGACGCATTAAAAAAACAGAACCTTTACGCTGACAATGAAGAAAGCACAATTCATTCAAATAACACACAGTGATATTTGTGTTGCAAAATACTGTGCTTTTGCTGCGATGAATATACCTTTGGGAAGTTGATTTTTTTCAATTGTCTTTTCTTGGAAGAAGAAAGTCGTGTATTTACTACGTGCACACATGGCAGCAGTCTGTAGTGACATGAAAGACTTTGAATAAACATCTTGTGTTAGTTGTGTTCATTTACATCAAGAGTATACTGGATATACTGTTGTCTTCTTTTCCTCAGATCAGTTCGCAGCATTCTTTGTTTTATGCTCTCAGATGAACAGTCTAACTGCTACACATTCAAAGATCCCCAGGACATCTGCCTTTTGCTTCCAAGACTGTTCAACACAAACGGCTCTCAGACGAAACCAGAGAGCTGATGAATTTTCAATGTTTCCTTGAGGCAGAAGTGCCATGGATAACTGCCACTGAGTTTTGAAAAATCTGACTGCGTTCTCTTGCACTGCAGTTTAATTCCCCAGCATCAGCGTTCAGGACTCAGCAGGGGATCCTTAAAATCCCCCTTCAATGGGACATTATGGTAAACAAAGTAGTGGACAAGCTTAATTCTCCAGTGTAGGGCTGAATAACACTCGCACACAATACGCCTTTTTATGTTGCTAACCTTTTACATTCGGTGTTCACCTGTCAGTTTGAGCGCTTTTCTTCATCCCTGCGAGGCAAAATGACATTTTATGTGTGAACACGGCTATAAAGCAAGATGAATTATCATTTTTGGAAAATCGAATGGCGGAATTGAGTAACACTGGCGGTGTCATCAAACATTTAAATTCTCCAGTGAGTCTTCCAATGACATTCAAATCTAATTTCCTCCGGGGAGGATCACAGCGACATTTAAGACGATTGATGTGTGTTTCAATGTTGCTTTTGTTGTTGCGTATACCAGCTGCAAACTTTATTTAAAAATAGCTGTGAACACGTGGGGTGCAAGAGTGAGGCCAGCGCCGCACTATATTACACTAACATGACCGGCTAATGGGTTTGAGCGTGAGTGAAAACAGCCTGTGGAGAGAGCTAATATCGCTGCGTGGCGAATGAGTGATGGGATGCGTTTTGACTGCGAACAAAGAAGCTTTGAACTGAGGCTTTATCTTCCACTGACATTTTTGTGGTATACATGCTCCGGATAGTCGGTTTACTGCCCGTCCGACGTGTCTGCGCCTGTTTCGGCTCTTTAAATCTCAAATCTTCCTGCGAGAACAACAGGAAGATTCAAATAATTCCACCAGAAATGTGATCTTCCCTCCAGCTCATCCACAACAGAATCCAAGGAGAGTAAGCCAAACTCGCAGCTCAGGATGAGATGAAATATTTTATACGTTTATATCACCTCACAAAGTTTTTTCTCCCCCCACAGGTTATTGAATCCTTGAATAATTTTCCAATTATTACCACGCCTGAAATGTTCCATTAAAACTCTTTAATGAAAGTCCTGGCTCTCGTTCGGGTTATTAATGCCTTCTTTATAGAAGCTAAATTAGAAGAAATAAAGTCTAATGAAGGATTCAGACTCGATGTCTTTTCCCACTGAAGGTTATTGTTGCTCAGAAGGAACATTAAAGAAGCAGAAAGTGCTGGAATAGAGCTGTCTGCAGGCTGATGGTGGATCACCGCTGGGGTGTGAATCACGCCGCTGGATTCAGGAATACGTCTCGGCGATAACTAATTACCACTGTAAAAGATTCACAGTAGAGGAAAGTGTGGGGTGAATGAAGAACCTGGACACCTGAGGTTCACAGCAAAAGACAAAAAAATGCAACATTCTCAGTGCAGGATTGGGAATCAATGCTGGACCAGTGTGGATGGGATTTATATCCTTTGAGCTGTTGCAGTGCAATATGGGACTAGCGGGAGTATTTTTTAGTACCATAACAAAAATGACATCATATCAGGGAACGCAGATAACTAGAGCAGTGGGCCGCGGCCCTTGGTTGGGCCACAAGCGCCTCCAAGAGGGCCGAGAGACGCTCCGTTTTAATACACTTGCCACGTATGGTGGCAGTAGTGTGTCACTGAATTGACTTGACAGCTGCAAATCTGTGACAGATGGACACTATGGAGAAGTTCTTGAAAAGAAAAAATGATAAAGAAAGTGATGCCCCCCCCTCCAACAGTAAAACCTGTTCATGTAAGCACCTGTTGAAGCAACACTGGTCACTGCCAATGTTGGTCCAATTGGGTTAAGAATACAGCTTGTCGCTCATTTGTGCGTTTGGCATTGTCCAATTGCAATTTACTGCCTTTTTTAAAAATGTTTTTGTTAATTCATCTTTTCATCAGAGATACTCTCAATTCATTTCTACTTTTCACCCATAATCTGTTGACTAGGCTACTGACTGAATTATGTGTTGTTCGTTTGGGTTTTGAACGGTTTTTGCAAGTCAGTCAACATTTTTCTGTTTAACTTAAGCAATAAAACCATTCTGTATAAGAATGTATTTTCTCATGGAAGGTTTGCAAGCAAATTGATATTCCATACTCCACAAGGAAATTTTATTAATACCAAATCCAAATGTGACAGACAAATATCGGCCCAGAATATCGGCCTGTAATTTGTTATTGGCTTTCCTAAGCTACCAAACTTGTCTAAAATAAGCATATGGGTCGCTAGTTTTATCTGCACTTAAACATTTCGCTTCACTTCACGCTTGACTTTCTGTTCAAGCTTCTTCTTAGGTCTGCTGTCTCAACCTCTCCCTTCACCCTCTTCTAAAAGTTACTTTTTACAGCCTCCTAACTGTCCTACTCTGAGACATTAGTGAAATTAAGGTGACAACCATCCATTTAGGTTTTTATATCTAAAGCATTTCCTTGTTCTCCTTTCGTGAAATCGCAATTTCAGGCACTCTGCAATTGCTTCCTGCTCTGCTCCCTCGTCTTCCACTGAACTTGGAAATAGTGTTTTTGTGTTTTAGGCTCCAGCCGACTGGAATAATCATTTTGTTAAACATTGTTTCTCCCATTGTCTCTGAATCCGCTGCACTCTTAATATCCAGCATATTGTAATTTCACAAGACACTTAATCTTTCCTTTGTCACTCCACCTTTATATACAAAGTTTAGTGTGTGTATTTGTTGAGAATGGGCCACACGGTTAGTGGTTAACACTCCGGCCTTGCAGCAAGAAGGTTGGACCGGACCGGTGGCCTTTCTACATGGAGTTTGCATGTGGTCCCAGTGTGCCTTTGTGGCTTTTCCCCGGATACTCCGGTTTCCTCCCACAGCCCAAAGACACGCTCAATAGGTTAATGGGACACTCTAAATTTGCCCCTGGGTGTGTGTGTGAATGGTGTGTGTGTGCTGTGATAGACTGGCCACCTGTCTAGGGTGTATTCCCACCTCTCGCCCAATGACTGCTGGGATGGGCTCCAGCACTCCCCGCCACCCGGAAGAGGACAAAGCACTGGTTAATTGAAGATTTGTTAAGACCTGCAGAGGATAAGTGGCCTTTCCAGGGTGTCCCCACATTTCATTTTCTATAGCAGATTGTTTCGCATAAAAAAACAATCCAAAATAAAACTGTAAAAAAAAAAGTAAGAACAATATAACAAACGAAATTCTATTGAGCCACCAAACCCAACAAAAGCCAGAAGAACTAAAAATAAAAAGCAGTGCATATAGTGCTGACCTAAAATGTATTTTGGGAGGGTTGCTCTATGAACAAACAGTAGGCCAGTCCTCACAATATGTGTTCATGTTTGGAAGTATGTTTGGAAGTAATTCTGAGAAGGAGTCCGCTTCTGTCAGGCACAACTGGTTTGTATTTATTTATTTGTTCATCGTGCTTTGTGTGGTGGGGTTCTGCATTCAAACTCTGGAAGTCATCTGGATAAAAGCAAGTGCGGGCAAAGGTTTTCATTTTGATTTTACAGTGACTCATCATTACACAGAGTGAATAAGCAGAGGCCCAGACAGTGGCCAAATCACTACCAACAACTCACACAGAGAGTTATATCTGAGTGAATCACAATATTTGTGCTGAAGTTGATCTCACATGAGGACCTGCCAGGAACCCAAGCACCCCTTGCTCCCTTGTCGCCTGTGACTGAATGGCTGCCGTGGCTGGTGATAAATATGGCGTAAAGTAATGAGGTCATTTCATACAGAAACACAACACACTACACATGTTTGACTCAGCAGGACGTGGCAGGGATGGGAGCAGGGATGCCTTCAATGAGGTCAGTGAGTGTAGCTACCCTGGGAGCTACACAACAGATGCACAATGAAAGTCATGTGAGAATTATTAAACCTCGAGTTAGTCACAGATGAAACGTGAATCCTCTCTTACCCAGTGGACATGAGTCGATCAGACTGTGGACCGGGTTTAACACGCTTGTTTTTTCAACCACAGAGGATGTGTACTACGTAACTGGAACTAGGCGTGAACAAGCGTGTAGACTCTGTTCAATTCTTTGGAATAACCTGGACATATTCCATAATTGGTTTGGCTGGTTAAGACGTCTTATATTAGATCTCTCACAAGTTGCAGCGGCTTCATCACATATTAAAAACAAACTTCCAGCGTGCCAACGACTGACAGCACGGATGCCTAATTCACTCTAACCAGCGGTACTTAGTATTTTCGGGCTCCTCATCAAAGCTTTTGCATTTTGGCCCCCACGGTGAGAGGATCAAAGCAGTAAACAACATTAAAAATTTGGGCTGATGCTGCACAAATGCAATATTAATCCAGCCCCTAATAAATCCTCGCAGAAAAACTGATAATATTTGGCAGCGCTTTCGCTCCGAAGCGACTAATATCCATCAACATCTGCCTTCTATCATTAACTACTGTACGGCGGTGGATCATATTTTCTCTCCCCGCGCACCACTCCAAGGTGTTGATTTAGAGTGTATATTAAGGCTATCATGTCGACACTGCACTGTGTGGAGCTGCTCTGCCAGATCTGCACAGTGTTGGCATTTTATCCTGTTTCCCAGGGAGTGAAATATGATGTCATCTAGAGTTAAGACCTTCTTCCTGGTTTGACAGCTGAGCTCGGGATAAGACACCATTCTTGTCATAATACACTCCTTTCCTGGCTCTCTGCAGCCCCCGGTGACGGCTCTCTTCCCTCACACCGCATTCCCACCTTCCTCCTGCTCTCTGACACACAGACTTTGCTTGTTTTACAAAAACTTTATTTATAAAATGTTCTTGAAAATATATAGTAGATGCAGAATAATGTTGGTACTGACCAAACAACGCTGCTTTGTGTGAGAAAATAACTTAAGAACACAAAAGACTACTAATATCGGTATCTGCTTGACAAATGTTAGATTTTGGTTTCTGGCTTTTTTTCATGCAAAACAGCAGGACATGGACAGATCTCACAGGTGACATGACTGGACATCTGTACATGTGCTATGTCGCACGTTCATGGAGAGAAAAATGACCAAGACCAAAATGAAAAAAAAGAGATCCTGATTTTTTTAACACACTCTAAACTCTGGACAAAACTGTTGGAGGCTGGTTATGGTACAACAATGCATGGTAGATTCAACAATTATATGAATTTAGGACTTTTAGACAGCGCAGTTTTAGATGAGGAGGTAGACTTTACCTCAGATTATAATGGAATCTGATAACAGATATTGATCTGCACATGTTGCCAAAGTTATTTCATGGAAAATAAAACCAGTGTTGTATTAAATTAAGTCATAAACATTTGGAAACCAAAGCACATTTTCATAATAACACAGCCAGTTGGCACATAGAACAGAGTTTGTACACGCAGAAGCTCACCTAAGTGTTAAGATAGACAGTAATAGAAGAGTCAGCTGAACGTGTGAAGTCTTTCCTGTGCTTCATGCAGTTCCTTTGGGCATCACTGGCTTTTTTCAGTTTTAGTTTATTCCTCAGTTCATTAATGGAGTCTTTGTCGCTTGTTGTTCGTGTTAGATAACATGTAGATAAGTTGTCTTGGTGTCCGTTCCTATCACATTTTTGGCAGTGCATCTGTAGAACCCTGTGTCTCTGCTGGTTGGATTCTGGATCACCAGGGAGCCCTGAGGGCTGAGGTATCGGTTACCATAGATACGGGCCTGACTCATTACCCTCAGCTGCGTTGTGTCAGGTGCCTCCCAAGTAACTGTCGCTTTGGGTGTTGCTATGCTACGACAAGGAAGCTCCACGGCAACCCCGGGTCGTGTGTAGGTCACGGGTGATGGACCCATGGTGATACGTGGGGGGTAGGCGATGACAATAACAGGGACGGTGACGATGGAAACAGCAGCGGAGTCCGTGCTCGTGGTTCTGCAGCTGTAGGTGCCGCGGTCGAAGACGGATGCGTGCTGAACGATGAGTGTACCGTCGTCTTGGATTGAATGTTGGCCTGACTCGCCTCTCTCGCCCTTGGACAGCAGCTTGCCGCTGGGCAAAGTCCAGGTGATGGAACTGCGTGCGTGAGCGCCAGAGCAGGGCAGCCGCAGGGTCTCTCCATTTAAGATGCTGACTAATGCGGCTGTTTTTGTGCTTACCACTGACTCTGGTGCAGGGGGTGCAGCGACTGGACGGGAGGAGGACTGCACCGGCGGACCTCGGGGCAAAGGCTTGTCTTGCCTTGTTTCCAAAGACGTATGCTGAGCACCTGGGACAGGGATAGAAACTGGACTCTTCTGCACTGGACTTTGACCCACTGGAGCTTGTGTTTCTTCCTGCAGCTCATTAACCACCAGCTCAACCTGTATCTTTGTTTCACCTGTGGTACCTTTTATGAGGCATATCAAGCTCCCACTATCACTTACCCGAACACCCCGCAGCTCTAGTGAACCATTGCGGTGCACCGTCAGCCGACTACCATAATAAGGAGCTGGTAATACACCGTTACCAGGCAGGAGCCAGGACAGCTTGGGAGGGGGCGACCCCTGGGAAGGACATGGCAAAAGTACGGTTTGACCTCTCACGGCTTGCTGTTTCACCTTTGTGACGGCACTGTACTCAGCTCCACCGCTGGTTCCACGGCCTCCGACCACAGCAGCTCCAGAATTGCGCCCCACGGTACTTGAAGAAACGGCCCCAATCTTGCCATCAGCAGCGTCACTTTTGCCACTCACATGATTCCTGTGAACTCCTCCAGCTGTGCCGGGATCAGCCCCACCGTTTACAGAGCCCGGCACATTTTGATATATCCCAGTGTTGTCTGCTTTAAAGCCAACATTCTTCCCCGGGTGCACTCCCACACTGATGACTCCACCGACTTGTGTTGTGATGCTGTGGACTGGTCCCTTAAATCCATCACTGGGATAAAAGGTTCCAGTTGTTGCTCTGTTAATACTCTGTACCGTGTTTCTTATCTTGCCGTTGTTGTCAGCGCCGCCATTACCGCTGCTGTCATTACTCTTAAAGTAGCCGGTTGATTCGAACTGGCTTGTTCCTCTAGTGCTTGATCCTGCGCCGTTCCAACTTCTGCCTCCAGTCTGGCTTGCTTGCTGATGAAGAGGATCCTCCACCTCCAAGCCCACCACCATGTTTCTCCCTCCTGCTGAATTCGTTGCTCTGCATGTATAGTTCCCGGAGTCGCTTTTCTGAACCTGTCGCACCTCCAGACTTCCACTGGGACCCACCATGACTCGCTGGGAGTGAAAACTGGTGCCACTGCGCAGCGGGACAACGCGATGGGTGGGAGAGTACCAGACAACAGTCGGGATAGGATCACCTGTCGCCTGGCAACGGATGACAGCTGTCGACCCCTGCTGCACCTTAACCGTATGATAACTTCTTCCGTCAGAGAAAGTGGGCGGAGACATCATCATAACCTTGACGTTGACCTACAGAAAACAAGCCTCACTTAGTTCAGTTTACCACTTGTAAGTAATCTTGTCAGTAAGACTGAGGAGACCAGAGTGAGCCGTCGCCCAGGGGTCTTTTTTTGTCCGGCCCATTTGAGCTTGGTGTGAAATTATACACAAGATTTGCAATAAGTTAACTGAACACAAAAAGTTTTTTACCCATTTGTTTCGTGTGGTCATAATAATGGCGACTCACCTTCATGGTGTCTTGACCTCCCTGATTTTCAGCGTAGCATGTGTACTCGCCCTCCTCTCTGATTCCCACAGCTGGAACCAGCAAGGTTCCATTATCAAACACAGTGAGTCTGCGTGTCCGCCCACTTCTGTCCTGCGGTCCAAGCACACTGTTCACCATGGTTCCGTCTGGAAGACTCCAACGCACTGCCGGGTCAGGAAGTCCAGAGGCCAAGCAGTCCACCTGCATTGAAATCACATTATCGTTTGCTTTTCTAGACTTGTTTAGCCCCTTGTACTCGATTATTATCGCAATCTGGTTGTTCCATCTGATCGAGATTACTGCCATGCATCATGTGGAGTGGGGAGTCAACGCTGTTACAGGTAGTTCTGACAGGGTGTCAGGTAAAGCAGTACAAAGTGTCACTCCACCATTATACCTTCAGCGGTTTGCCCAGCGACACCATCTGATTGAGCGGCAGCTTGGGCTCTATCTTGGCAGGTTTGGTAACCACGGAGACACGCAGCAGACGGTAGTCATCTGCCACCTTGTTGCGTGCGATGCAGAGATAGTCCCCGACATCCTTCTCTGTCACCTGCCGGACTGACAGCGTGCCGTTAAGATGCACTTTCAGACGTCTGTCGAAACTTGAGTGGCAGAAATAAAGACAACAGTGAGACACACCGTTTTCAAAGACGTGGTCAGACAAAGGAAGCTCTCTACCTGAAGTGGATGTCCACCAGTTTCCGGTGGGGGGTCCTCCATATAATGGTAGGGGCTGGGTTGCCAGTCACTGAGCAGTCGAGCTGCAGATCCTTCCCGTACAACACAGTCGTGAAAGAGGGTGAGGTGGAGACGATGGTGGCTTTAGAGAAGGGGCCAATGGGTCTTGCGTTGTCTGGTACTAAAGAAACTGTGTTGTTGACGTTTGAGGATGAAGTTCTGTTAGCTGGCACTGTGTTGGGTTTAGGTGTCTGCATGATTCTGGGTGGATGAGGGGAGGGCTGCAAGATTTTGGGGCCAGAAGGCTTCACAGGATAGTGAAGGTTAGGTCTGTCTGGAGTAGAGTGGTTTTCAGTGATCTTTGGTGCTGCTCTTTTAACTTCCTCCTCCACTTGAATCCTCACAGTCCTCTTGT
Source organism: Synchiropus splendidus (assembly GCF_027744825.2). Taxonomy (NCBI): domain Eukaryota; kingdom Metazoa; phylum Chordata; class Actinopteri; order Syngnathiformes; family Callionymidae; genus Synchiropus; species Synchiropus splendidus. Next base: position 15,325,724 of record NC_071343.1, on the reverse strand, counting down.
CCGCTCCGACTGAGTTACTCGATGTGCATTCGTAGATGCCAGAGTTTTTGGGAGTTGCTTTTTGAATGTGCAGGGTCCCGTTGGGCAGGACAAACAGGTTGCCATGAAACTGCGAGGGGCGAACAAAAGTACCATCGGGGATTCGCCAGCGCAGAGTAGGGGTCGGGGCCCCGCGAGCAGAGCAGCGAGTGTAAAGTGGTGACCCGTAGGGAAGGACCAGGTGTTCCTGTCTCGGTTGCTGAATCACCGGGGGCAGCGACGACACGTGCAGCCGAACAGAAGCACTGGCCGCACCGGCAGAGTTGGAGGCCACGCAGCGGTAGATCCCTCGGTCCCCAGGCAGAGTCGACGATATATGGAGGGTTCCGTTTTTGTCCATTGCTATACGGCTGTCGGAGGAGCTGGCGGAGGTCACTACTGCGCGATCCGGCAGGACCCATGAGAGTAGAGGGGTTGGAACACCAGTGGCCTTACACTCAAGGTGAAGATCCCCTCCTTGATGAATGGCGGCTTCTCTGTAGCTGGCCAGCGTCATTCGAGGAGGGCGAGTCCACACGTCCAGCATCGTAAGCAAACTGCAACAGACAGGGTTAATGTTTACTGGACAGAAAACACTAAAGCTTTTCGAGAGGAATATGAGACAGATTTGTTTCACAGCTTAATGTAATTTTAATACTTAGATTTTTAGCAAATCGCTTTTAAACTCCGACTGATTGTCAAAATTAAAAATTCATATTCATCCACCCCTTCCACTTATCGAGGACCAGGTTAGTGTGTGACGGCAGTCTCACCGGTCCCGGCCCAGAAAACTCTGTGCACTGCAGATGTACGTGCCCCGGTCCTGCAGCTGTACATTGTGGATAACAAGAGTGCCGTTTGGCAACACTTCAAAACGCTGAGCTCTGGAGTGGATCGACATCACAGCTCCTGAGAGAAGGTGCGAGACAAACAGAGAAAGCAAACAAATTTCAGACGTATTAAGGGAGTTAAAGAGCAAAGTGGATTTCCATTACCGAGCCCTGACGAGTCTTTTCCAGCTCACTTTAGAAATGGCAAATGTTGTCGAGCCAAAGTGTTGTCAGGTGTGAAAATGTTTTTAAAAGTTCAGTCTCAATTCTGACCTTCAAATGAACACAATGTGTTCACTTACACCTGTTGGAGCTCAGATATGAACACGTCAGATGCTGCAGCAAAGTGCTGTTATTCATTTCTTTAAAAACATTATGTCAAAAAAGCAGGCGGGAGGAGACAAAATGACGGGAAAACATCTGCGCACGCTTTCACCTTTTCACCGTTCATACCCGCCACCAGTAGACTCTTGCAGTTGTTGTAAAATATGACTGATTCATTTTAGTCTGCTAGGGTGGGGATGAAAATATAACTTTTTGGTCTTTATCAATGGACAAATTTCCAGTGTGAAATATTGATGTATTTATCTGACACCATGCGATTACCTGTCGCCACCTTGGTCCATGTGATGGAAGGTTTGGGCTCTCCCTGAGCTTCACAGTCCAGCAGAGCCACTCCCTCAGCAGGGAACGACACGGTTCGCATGTGAGGATCTGCAATCTTGGGTCTGAATCTCAGCACTGTGGACTGTGAAAGATAAGATGCTAAGTTATTCTGGCCAGAGTGGCATTTTAAATCCCAGCCACCACGGCGAATGAAAAAAAGCAGCAGTATTTAAATGTGGAATGGTCTGATGCTCTGCATTTTTATGCGGATGAAGTAGCAAAACTGATCTATTCGAATGGAGATGCTGATAAAACAAATCAGAAAATGTGATATTCACCTTGCATAAATACATAGAGGTCTGTGTACTGTTATGACTAGTCTGATCCCACCAATTTGCAACCTCTGTTTGCACCGAAATAATTCCTCTTGACTCATTCACACAAAGAGATATTCTTCTGCCACTTCCCTTAACAGGGGAAACATAATAAAAATGCAGTTGGATTAAAAATATTTAATGTCCCCTGCTTTATATTCACATTTCTGGACATATTTGCTTTGTATTAAAAGTTAACTGACTGCCGCTTTAATCATCCTGACTCATGTTTGAAACAAGACGACCATGAACATTAAGTATGCATCAGTACACTGAACACTCAAAGACACATTTCTGTGCTCCTGTTACTTTCTGCAAATTAGGACGTTGTTATTTGAAATCCAGCAGGATTAATCTGGCGAACACATAATGCTGCTGATTCGAGAACATGTGTTCTTCATCTCTGCGCGAGATCAGACACTGATGCTGGCGGAGCTCTTCAAACTCCATAAAATCGAGGAAATGATATAAACATCCCTCAGGTTTAACAGCAGGTCATGTGGACACAGATTAGAGCACTTTCAAATCTATTACGCCATTTCTTCTTAAGCTGTGGCCGCAGGGTCCGAGGCAGTTGCATGTTGTGTGCATGCGTGTGGCTGCGCTCAGGCCTGGCACACGCTTCGGAAACAAATTTGTCTTTCACTTCACTGACCACAAACCAAGTTTACATTGTGAGCGTCTCCACTCAAGCCAAAATATCCCAGAGCCTCCTTTCACCTGTCGACCTCCTTCACTTAAGTCTTATGAGGCCCAGCGCTGTTTTCCTAATTTAATGTACAAATGGAGCTTTCGATCTGTAGGAGTGCGATAGCAGATGAAAGGGGAGTCGCTGTGTGTGCAGGAGGTGAACGGGAGAAGGAGGGGCGCAATCCGAGCGATGTCAGGTGAATGAGCGGACACGAATGCAGCTGTTGAAAATTAAGGTTGTGTGTCTTCATCTCAGTAAAATGTCAGACCTGAGGTTGTTTGGACGGACGCACTCAATGAATTAGGCAACAGCCGAAGCTCGCTCGCCCATTACACCTGCCTTTGAAAGTGTCTCAATGAGTGGAACGTGTCGACCGGTCTGTGAGTGGAAAAGTAGATTTCATAGAATCAGAGGTCCCGGTCAGCTGGCTATTTTTAGAAAGGAAGAAATATCCCTTTGTTTGCACCCTTTGTTTATACACAAGCAGAGATTTCGCCCCTGGAAACCAAGCTGCCCTTCAAAAACTCCGTCTGGAGTGGAGAACTCTGGTTGTATGTTTGCATATAAAGCGAGCAAAACAGAGGGGCTAGATGTTAAACTTGCAGTTGCGTCAAAGGTGCGATCGCCATGGACTCAACAGCAACAGCAGAACTTTGTGCATGTTGGCATTTGAAAATAAAACTGCTATATTATATGGGCGGACAGTGAGGACTTGCTGACTCAGGACTCTGACTAGCTAATGTGAGCTTCATCTTCACGTCACACTGCCACCTACAGTTTAGTGATGTCCTGGCAGCAGGCACACGGGTTGTTGCGAACGCCATATTTTGTGTTACACATAACTTTTGAAAACAGAGACAATGAAATTTCTGAGTTCTGATTTGCGTCTGATGAGAATTTGACACGTTTGTGTCTCTGATTTACTCCTTTGAATCAACGACTCATTATTTTCATAACCACAAAAGGGTGGTGAGCTTGTCCCACCTTCTGAGGAGAGAGTCGGGGGCCATCCCAGTGTACAGATAACCACACACACTTCACACGAGAACACGGCAGACCAAGACAGACAGCTTTAGCAAAGGAATGAGACTCACATCCTCACTGTACACAGCAAATGTGTCATTGTGACTCTTTTCAGCTTGAAGTTGTCTGAATGTGTCAGGAGGTTCGGGTTCATCTGTACACTTACAAATCACGCCATGAATCCACATCCTCGAGTGTAGGACAAGTCTCATTCTGAAATAGGTCACCCACTATTGTCTGACTGTACACTTTAAGACAGCTACAGACTCACAAACTCTGAGACACGAGAACCACTTCTGAAGGTCTGAACCTGCAGTTAATTGAAGTGATTGCTTCTGAGGGCATGCAAACTGAAGTGACTTCACCAAAAACACTCACATCCTGACATTTTAGCTGAATCCCTTGAGCAGGATTGGACAGTGTGAAATTTGCACTTACCCCGGGCGCAGCAGGAAGGGATGGAGATGCTGGCCAGCGTGGTCGGTTGCTGTGTGAATCTGGTATTGAATTGGCTCCGGGGTACTTCCAGTCGAACGGGTGTCGACTCCGCGTAGGAGGACTTGAGACTGGCTTCCCTCTTGGGTCAGCATGACCAACACTGGGCGTCATTCTAGAGGATGCAGTGGTCAGTTTTGCTGTTGTAACGGCTGTTGTTTCAGCGGTAAGAACGGTAGTTGTTGGGCTGGTAGTGGGTTGAGTTGATGGCATGGGTTCTGTGGTTGTGCTCAAGAGTGGTGTGGTGGCTAAAAAGGTGGTTGCAGTGGAAATGCTAGTGGTGGGGGTTACCGCAGTGGAGCTGAGAGGGAAGCTACTGTATGTTGGAATCAGGACAGTATTTGTAGCTGCCACAGGAGGACTGGTTGTTGTGGGATGTGTGTCAACTGTAGGTGAAATCATTTCAGTATAACTAGCACTGGAAGATTCTGCAGTGGAAGTTTCTTCAGACAAATTGCTCTCCAGATCTTCGCTGTCGCTGCTGTCGACGCGTTTCCCAACAGCTGTGTGTGCTTTTGTAGGAATGCCGCGTGTATGTGCCTTGGTGTGTGTGGCAGACATATGGACCTGTGTCGTCGCAGTGTTTGAGTGAGTGGTTGTTGGTGTTTGTGTGCTAAAGACAGAGGGTTCAGCAGTGTCTGGTATGCTGAATGAGTGAGTCATCTGGTCTATACGTGTCTTTGTATAGGAGGGAGGTAATGAGCTGGGGGAGGAGGGTGAAGGAGTTGGGTTTGGTGGCCTGTTAGGAGCAGCAGGAGTGGGGAGATTTATGATTCCTCCCTTTGGAGTGGATGTTACAGTCCCCACCGTATTATGTGTTGACAAAAGGGCAGGAGACGAGGTGGTGGTTGTCACCAACTGCAACATTTGATCTCTTGCAGGGTCATGTGTCACTCCAGGATTCACAGGGTTAGGGACAGGTCGCGGTGGGTTCAGAGGTCGCCCTCTGGTCCTGTTGCCGAAGCGTCTTCGCTGGCCAAACCTCCTGCGAGAGTTCCAGGGGCTCTGAGGCCGTCCATTGGGAACTAAATTAGGGAGGATCCCTGGTTGGGGCTGCAGAGGCCTTTGACTGGAAACTGTGGGTGTCTCTTCCTGCTCTCCATCAACTTGACCAGGAAGAATTTCATTAGTTGCTGAAATGGTTTTAGATGTGACTGGATCCACACGAGACTCTTTGTTGTTCTCCAAATGGGAATTTTTGCTTTCATACCTTGGAGCTTCTGTTGACCTCATGTCTATCTCTGTGTCTGCCACGGTGCTGGCTGTCATGTCGATTTGTGTTGATGTCTGTTCAGTGAACGGTGGCTCTAGACCCTCTTCTTTGAGGGAATCATCATCAGGAGAGGACCCTTCTGTTTCAGGTCCCTCTTCTATGTTGGCCTTGTTGTCATCCTCCACTTCGTTTCCATTTGTTCCTCTTTCTTTTCCTGCCTTTGAAGGTTCAGCTGTCGTCTCTCCTGCTGAGACGTGGTGACGGCTGGGAGCAGTGGTCTTCTGACGTATCTTAGCCAGTAAATCAGCCCATTTTTTGGGATCAATTCTTTGTTTATTTGGTGTGACTCTGTTTCTGCCGTTTAATTGAACCCTCCCAGCTCCTCCTCTACTTGGAGAACTTCCTTTAACCGGTCGGCGTCGCATTGTTTTTCTGTATGGATAACGTCTGTTTGGAGGAGGCTGACGTGTTCTTGAATGGGTCCTTTCCACAGAGTTGCGTCCCTCCTCCTCCTCCGCTTCATCGCCTGATCCTTCCTGCACTAGCAATGGCGCTTGTATCTTGGTGGAGCGGCCTGAAGCCGACTGTGGTCCTCGGGGATGCAAAGTTCGAATCAATGGTGCATGTTGTGAGCTTATTTCCACTTGCATGGAGAGGAAGTCGCTACCGTACCGGTTGACCACAATGCAGCGATAAAAACCAGCATCTCTTTGTGATGCTTTCGAGAGAGTTAGACTCCCATTTGACTGTACGGTGAGTCCACCTGATGCAGCTAATCCACTCCACACTATGTGTCCGTCTGGTAACATCCAATACAAGTGAGGTGTGGGAGAACCTGTGCTTTTGCAGGGAAGGCTGACAGACTGTCCAGCTCTCCCTGAGACTGATGAGCCGACTTGTTCTCCTGAAGGTGGAACAGAAGACTCAGCTACTGCCAAGCGTAACGGCAGGACATCAACGTCTCTCCCAGCCTGAGCGACACAGTAGTAGATCCCTGCATTTGAAAGCTGCACTTTCTGTAGAACCAAACCATGTGCTGTGGTCTGGGCCCTACCAGCTGCACTATTGGAGGGCGAATTTACTTTCGACCCATCTGGAAAAATCCAGTGTACCTTGGCATTCCCTGAACTCTGAAGAGGGCAAGGGAGTTCAACCGTACTTCCTGTGGCGACGGCGAGGGATTTGATTGTTTGGTTAGTTAAAATAAGCACCCACGGCTGAGTCGCAGCTGGGGGTGTCAAACCAGTGGGGTCGGGCCGAGCAGACACTCGGGTTGTGTATATGAGATTTACTCTGTTGGCGTTAGACTGTGCCCTGTTGAGCTGAAGAGCGATGGCTGACTGCAGTAACCACGGCGGCCGGGCTTTGATCGATGCTTTCACTCCTGTGTTGTACTGTCCTCCTGCATGTGTGGCCTGCTTGTAGCGATACGCCAGCTCTGGCGCTTTGCTCAGCATGATCTCCCTCTCGAGATGAACTGCCGTCTCACTGTAGTAAGCCAAGATTCGCCAAAGTTTCTCGTAGCTCTGTCTCTCCACAGGGCACTCCAGCGAGAGCGATAATGCAAAGGGGATGGGTGAGGAGGAAGAAAGTGATAGATCTGGAGCAGAGGAAATGTCCTGGGAGCCGGCAGAGTGAGTGATATTGCATCTTAAATCAACACTGTTTCTCTGCTCATCAGACAGCCCCAGAAAGGCAGTGCCCAGCGGTGCTCTGAAGGAATCGCTCGGCTGGATCTCGCTGGAGTCGCTTTCCGAAGGTGAGTCTCTGCCGGGCGAGAAGATTTCTGGAGAGTTGCACTGCAGTTCAGTCTGCTCCAGCAAGCTTTGTCCATGAAGGGACGGTGGCGAGTCGCACAGCGGACACTGATCCCCTCGACATTTCGTCAGTTCTGAGTGGAGGCAGGAAAACAGACACTTGAGAGGCTTAAACACTCACAGTATATACCTTCATCCTGCGCCTTTGAAAACTACATCGCACAATCAATCTCTGACCTATTAGCTCCGGTTACTTCATCTGTCCGTAAATCAGAACAGCGCATTACTTCATTAATCATCTGCGATCATTAGCATGCGTCTCTGACGACGGTGAAATCAATGCTGTCATCATAGATTAGTCACAGTAGATTGAAACTGGCTCATCCGCATGAGACGCTTCGCAGTCCGGCCTGCTTTCATGTCTCTCTAACAGCAGGGAGAGCAGAAGATAAGAAGCAGATGGAGTGGTCTTGATATGGCGCCAGATGGTTAGAAATGGGTAATTCAAAACATACTTGGAATATGCACCTTGATGTATGCGAGTGAGTCGCTTTTTCCGATCAACAGTCCCAGGTAAGTGAGGGGCTTTTGCACCACCGGAATTAGTCATGTTATTGCAGTTAAATGGAGGGCTGTTACCTTGGTGAGCTGAACTCCAGCTGAGAAACCAGTTCATGTGACAGTCACAACTCCAGGGATTGGCCTGCAGCACCAGGGTCTCCAACAGAGGAGCCGTCTGTACGGTTGCTCGGGATAAAGTGGTCAGACTGTTGTTGGAGAGGTCCAGATGTCTGCGCCAAACACAAGTTGGAAACACAGTTAGGGTCCATTTAATTTATTGCTAGAAACTCAAATGACTTCTGTTGTTGCAGTGCGATATGGCATTACCAAATCTTATTTATTTCTCGGAAAAATATAGGAAAAAATCTTGTAATCGGTCAAGAGAATTAACATCTCTTGCTTGTTTTATCAGTAAAAGCACCTTTACTTTCTTAAAAATAGATTGGGAACTCATTATTATGATCTTATGTTTAGATTCTTCTCACCAGTTGTGAGATCATTGTCTGTCAAGTTCTATTCTGCGCCATTGCTGTAGACCATTTCGGTCGAGCTTTTTTGCATCGCACCAGCAGCACCAGGATGAAACCTCAGTTGGCCTGCTTGGTTGGTTAGGCCCACAAAAGCACACACGGGCGTCATGGCCTTGTTATGCCTGAACCAGAATGGGACGCTCCCACAGGACTGACAGTAACAGCTCCTGATATGGAACAGCACGACTCTCAGTCACACTCAGAGGCCATTATAAGTTGAAAGTGGGACTTCTGTGTGCTCACTGTCAGATTTTATCAGCATGTTTCCAACATGCGCCTGAAGTGGTCTCACCTGAGAGTGGAGAAGTAATAGGTGTTCAGCAGGGACAGCGTGCACAGAGCGTGAGGGTGCAGCTGATGGAGTCGGTTCCCTTGCAGACGCAGCAACCTCAGACTGGGCAGCTGCAGCAGGGCCCGAGGGTGGATGTGCTGAAGGAAATTGTGGTCTAAGTAGAGCCGCAGCAGTGACGGCAGGCCGGCGAAGGTGAGGGAGGATGAGATCTCACGCAGCTTGTTGTAGCTCAACTTCAGTATCTGAAGGAAGGAGTCTGTTTAGTGTCAATGAACACAAGACCTGCGACTGAAATGACTCAAGGGTTGACTGGAGAAACACAAAATCCCAGATCCCAAAATCAACATTTTCATCACAGCCCAAGTGGAACAAAAGGTACATTTATCGGCACTCCTCAGTGCAATGTCAAAGATGAAACAGAATGCAAGATCAATCACTTGGATTCTAGCTTCAGATACTGCGTTTCCATTTTTCATCGCATTCCTTTCTGTCTGCATCAGTTTTCTTTTTCTGATCCATTTCTTGCTAGAAAGCAGCAACGCTTAAGCGCGTGAATCCTCATAGGTCATGAGCCAAGCTCTCGTGGGCCATGTTAGATGGTATGGTGGGCCGGACTTGGCCCTCAGACCGTCCGCTTGATACGCGCTTTTGTACTAACGGGTAGTTAGTGGTATTATACTGAATCAGGATGAATTGCATTCATAGCAGAGCAGCGCCTTTTCCGTTTGACTTAGAATCCTGGAGTTAATCTAGGAACCACTCGCGGGATGATGTCTCTTGGTTGTCTGCGGAGTCTGTCCAACTGAAGGGCTCCAGTTTCTAGAAAGAGGGAGGTCTGGTTCTCTTTACTCAAACTCTTGCCTCTGTGACTTCACCTGATAAACTCGAGACAGTGTTAGCATGTTAGTTGATGACTCACAGTATTTCTTCAAATCATTTCAAGGTGATGAAATTCCCCAAAAATAAATACTTTAATACAATGTGAGGTTAATGTGAGATTATGGTTTGAGTATATTGAGCGGTGGGCCTTACAACCGAGTGGAACGACAGTCCTTGAGGACGATCCATCTTTTTAGTTTTTCTAGCCAAAGATTCTACTCTCTCTCTCTCTCTTTCAATAATTGTTGAGTTCTGCTTCCCCCCCGGGGCTGAAGTCTCGGGGGATCTCTCTCCAGCAGTCAAGTGTGAAGGACTCATCATAATTTAAGAGACGGACCATGAAAAGCCACATTGTGGAATTGTGTTTCTCTGAAGCTCGCCGTAAATCGTCTCCCAGGGGAGGCTACTTAGCTGGAGAAGTTAAAGCCGCTGACAGATCCAACACGTGAAGATGTCAGCGTGGCGAGATATGGATCCTATTATCACACAATTGTGTTATATCAACATGTGTCGCCGAGATAAAAGGAAGGATTTCATGTTGAGTAATGCCAGGTCCCTGTGGACCGCTGGCCGGACTGTAAAACCTCCAATGTGTTTCCTCTCTACAGCAATGGGCGTGAAGACAAATGGAACATACATTTTCTATTAGCTGTTTGTTTTGTGTACTTAAAGAATGTTTTCTCTCCTTTGAAGTGGACACATTTCTTTATGATTAATGATTATCTGAAATCGGTTCGTTGGACCTTTTCAGGGAATTGTTCTTTCAAATCTTTCCATCGCATGTCAATAATTACACAGGGTATTGACTTGGATACAGCCACTGTTTGTTTAGTCAATACAAACATGGCTGGCTTTTTCATTCAGTCTTCCATTTGTCCTTAGGTCATGGGGGCAGCAGACTTCCTACAGTAGTCACACAGTAGTCACACTTCCCCAGGAGGCCACCCACCCAGGTTAATAACAGCACCTCCAAAGGTGCGGTCATACATTCTATCAGAGAGATATGACTGCATTGTTGACCAGATGCTGCAGGTCTGGACAATACAGAGCTTTGCCGTTGAAAATAACAACCTTTCTCACATCGTGACACCATTCCTGTCCCATAGGCTTTCAGTTACAGTCTTTTTATTTCAGGATGTGCACCCTTCAAAGGCAGAGATTTGTCCCCTTTGGTCTGTTCGGAGGTCTGTTTACAATATACGTGATGACTTTTGGCAGTCGAGAGAAGACCTTGTTCAGCCGCTGCCATGTCTGCATGATGAACATTGCTCCCTGAGTTCCACCAGGTGAGTTATCTGAGCGTCATCCACAGTATTTCCACAACTTCAAGCTGTTGGCAGAGGGACTCTAGAACGGGTAGGTGGTATCCACAGCCGTTTCGGTATCCACTTGCTCCAATGATTTGGAGGGTTTTGGAGCCACCTCACTCTTAAAAGGTCTTGTGGACGGTACGGTGGGAATAATGAAATTGAAGTTCATAAGTAGTATGAGACAGGAGCATGTATTCCTCACGACAGGTCGACATCCAGGCATCTCCTGATGTAGAGGAGCTGCAGATGAATTGCATCCTCTTCTATTGGTTATCTTTCCCCAATGCTCCCAATTGAGAGTAGGATCAAAGACTGACCTGAACCTTAGGTGGCTTAACTCCCATGGCTGGACACCTATCTGCTGTTCCCACCCCCATCTTTCCACCCCAAAACCCTTCTTCTAGTGCTCCTAGTGTATCTCCAAGACTTCCAGTCTTTTTGAACTGAGAGCCATGGTCTCAGAACTCCGATCCGATCCTCATCTAGGTTGCAAACAGTCGCTACATAATCGGAGGCCACCAAACTGAAGACCAACTCGTGAACTCCTCGTGAAATTTTGTGACAAAGGACCTGCAATGTGAACAACACCCTGACTGGGTCAGAACTCTATCTATCTATCTACTATTGTAAAATGTAATTCCATGAAAGCGGTTTTTCACTGGCATTATGTCATGACGCCATAAAAACCAGATGGCCTTAAACAGTGGCCTGAATTGAAACAAACAGAGTTTTGTTTGAGACACTGTCCATTGAACTGGGTGCAGCATGTTTGGACTGCCTCCACTGACTTACGAGTATTATAGGTTTTCACCCCTGTTCTACTGATGTAAAAGAGTGTACCTGCAGGGACTTCAAGTCTTGGAACAGACCCTCAGGGAGGTGATGGAGATCGTTGCTGTGGAGCATCAGGAGCTCCAGCTTCCTCAGTCCGACCAGGGAGTTGTTTCTGATGTTGTTGATGCTGTTGAAACTGGGAGATGAGGGAAATGTCAGGTACAAATCTCAGCTTCTCCGAGTACAAAAAAGTGTTTTTACCCCAAGTTGATGCGCCGTGTGTGTGCAGGTAAACCATGAGGAATGGCAATCAGAGAACGGAAAGTGCAGTGGACTTCGCTTGTCTGGTAGCAGTTACAACTTCTGGGACAGCTTTGGCCCTCAGGCATCTGGAGTGTCAGCGCCAGCAGAACCAACAACACACTCGGATACATCTTCTCACCACACGACGAGCAGCTGCTCCAATCTTTTTACTGCCGAACGGAGAGAAGGAAAAGACTGATGGAATGGTGGGGAACACACACATACACACAGACCGATGCCCAACTCAACACAAGTTGGAGAGGAAATATCAAACATCCAGTTTGGGATAGTTAACTGCTTTTTTTCTATCATAGTTCCATGTGGGACTGAAACCAATAGGGATGTGTGCAGTAGTCTGTGTGCAGTACAGTTGTTGAAAGCAAGTTGAAAACAATAGCAGTGTGTTACAAGTCAGACCACAGTGAAACGAAGAAAGAGTAATAATAATAATAATAATAATAATAATAACAATAATCGTAAAATATCAGCCGTGTAAAACACTCAATTTAGATCACATGTCCAACACCAGACCCGTGGGCCAAACCCTGTCCGCCAAGTCACTTTACGTGGTCAGCTAGATGGGTTTCTTTAAATGAAATACAGATTTCTGTTCACATGGATATCATCACCAATGAACCTTAGTGTTTAAGGGAACCATAAACGTTAGTCAAAAACTGATTTGACGCCCGCTGCCCCAATAATCTCAATGCTGTCACTGATATTTCAAATTCAGTTATGCAATTTCTGATCCAGGAAGTTTCATTTCAACCCTTGGCTTTTGTGCTTTTATGTATGAGTGGAATTTCTTGTTGCTCGTTATAGACATTAGGAAACAAAAAATATCTTCAAGTGGTTGAAGACGATCAATTGAGGAAAACCTACTCCTCAAAAAAAGTGTGTCTCTACTCAATTTCACTCATATAGTTGACATGAGCAGAGAACTAACCATCTATTCTGCTGCATGGTGCATGGAAGACCATCAAATGAGCACACACTTTATCATGTAAACGTTCATTCTCGAAGCTATTCAACTGGCTTTTTTGCACTGTGGAAGCTCTACTCTGAGCCTCTGTGAGGTGCATGTCTATCGCTTGTGAGAATCACATCTGGACTCCAGTTGTCAGCAGTAACCAGCTGTCATGGCTGTTAGTGAGAACAGTGGTACGACAAAACCAAAAATAAATAAATACATTTTATTGACATCTCCGGCTGGATCGCCCATTATGACCAGCACTTGACAACACACGCTGATTCTGATCCAGTTAGACGCGCGCTGATTCATGCGCGGGGTGATACAAAAGAGATGGGGAAAAAAGCAAAAGTCCGGGACAGTCCTCATGACAGGAGATGAAAATCCGAGGCGACACAAGTCTCCCCTCATTCTCCCTTTCGCTTAAAACCACTCAGTTCCATCAGGAGAACTGTTGAACCAGAAGACGCCCGCAGCTTTCCAGTGCGCTGAATTCAATTTGAGTGAATTACGCAGCGTGGTAAAAGCTTCCGAGATGAATACAGTAATGAGAAGGAAAGTGCAGGTATAGGAGCCATTATATTAAAATAACCTCTCTTATGTAAGAATTAATTACAACTCCCGGCGTGCACCTACCTTGAATCACTTTGCTGAAGAGCGCGGAGTCATTTCACGGAATAATTCGCGCTTTGATCGGTCCGACGATTTGTAGAAGTCATTATTCACGCCTTTTCTCCGTGTTTGACGAAGTCCCACATTTAAGTTGTGTCCGTGACAAAACACTGCGATCCAAAACTTTCAATCGTTTCATTCAAGTGATGAAGACGCGCAGTGCGCGCTCCGCCACTGTGTGCGTGTGTGTGTGTTGGGGGAGAATGTGTGTACGAGCAGGTCAGTGCGTGAGTGTGTGTTGGGAGTTTTGGGGAAGGACCCAAGTGAACTTCCAGTGACGCTCAGACAAGAGGGGTCCGTCTGAGGAGGAGCTTTCTGGAGGTGGCAAACACTCACACACACTCACACACACACACACACACACACACACACACACACACACACACACACACACACACACACACACACACACACACACACACACACACACACACAGAGAAGTTCAATTTAGGAATCATGGCTGGATTGACCTCATCCCTCCACCGTGTTAAGTATGTAAACTCTCTCACTTCTAATGACAGTAGGATTTAGAGAAGGGGAAATTAAGTCATGAGTCAAATCCCACAAGGACTTTTGAGCCCGTTGAGCACCACAAACTCACTCACTCAGTCACCAAAATGTGGTGCGTTTATTCCCACCCATGGGATTAGTAGACCACAGCTGTTTAATATTGACTGAATATTTCCAGATTTCATCAATGATGTTATTAGTGTCACTTATATTCTTGCTCTTCGTCGTGTGCCTCAAAGGATCAAATGATAGTGGAAGGGTAGCAGAGCGGGATATGCCACTGAACAAGCAAAAGAATGGTGGTTATATGGCGGAGGACAGGCTGTCAGTCTTCGACAGGACACATTAACCTCTGTACATTTTGTGGGAGCAAACCACGGGAAACTCATAAAAGTTTCATGCAGAAAGGACCCCACTTCGCCCCCAACCCCGGGTAGCCTCAAGCTAGAAATATAGTGGGGATCTTGCTGTGAGGCTGCAGCAGCGCCTCTGCTACCATGCTGCCACAACTCAACTTTGAAAGTCAGAACTCATATCATACATGCATATGTGTACTCTCCCCCCACAGCCCCGCTCCCATGTGTACAGTGACCAAAACCAACTGTAATTGTCCATGTGATGTGAGTGTGTCAAACCAGACCAGTCTAGGGTTTGCCCTGCCTCCAAACCTGTGGAGCTGGGACGGGCTCACAAAAAGTACTGAATCGCAGCAACACTTTGATAGAACCTTGTCTTGAAACTACCGTGGATTTGTTATGCAACTTTCGCCACCAAATGAAATCAAGAGAAATACAAGAAAAAAAATGTATTTTTTATTACAACAACTGAATTATATTTTGTTGAAAAAGCTGAGATAAACGTGAGAAAAGTAGGAATTCTCACCTTTCACCCGTACGTTTGCCCAACTACAGTAAAACACACTGGCTTTTGTCTCCAGGACTGTTTTGGTTGCCGTACTTTATGCAGGAATTCAAGGAACTTCCTTGAGCAGCCGTATAAGCTCCTCAAGTTGTTTCAAATTAAAGGCAGCAGAGAAGAAACAACACGTCCATACACAACGTCATCTTCAGATTGTTGTGTTTTAAAATGTCTTTAATGCAGCTGATTTTAAGGCAGATACCCCGAGGCAAGCGTGTCGAACACAATAGCCAAAAATTTAAAAGCTGCGGGTCAAACTAAGTTTATGTTTATTCGGCAGCTCAAACTCCTTTGACAGGAAGTAAAAGCCCAAACACAGCGTGATATCAGTCTAATTTCAGCCCAGTTATCTCTGTGTTTAGTCTCGGGTGAGATTTCTCCAGGATGGAAAAGAGCCTGAGACTTTGTCGGTCATGCATTGGAGGTGAAATCAATTTAAAAGTGCCATTGAATTTGCTTTTCAGCCAACATTTCATAGGCCATATAAAATGACTATGGGCCAGATTTGGCCCACGAGCCTTGAGTTTGTTGGGTGTGCCTTAAGAGATCCAAAATGAGACACTTTTAAAAGATCTTGTGAGACTGACTAAATAAAAAATAAAAAAAAAATGTGGCATGAGCTTCTGTAGCATGTATCCAGTAGTTGAGTCACTCTGGTGGAAAAAAACAAACCCACTTTAATGGCATGGCGGTGCTCCTGCCAACAGGCTGGTGGATTAGCTCGAGAGGCTTTTTTTTCCATGATGGTGGCCAACGGTGCCAACCCATTCATACATTATGGTGATTGTCCTGGAAAAGCTAATGGTAAAAGTAATTTCAACCGACAGATCACCGACTAAAAACGCTGACTCCGCCTCTCAGTATCAATCTGCTTATTCTCAGATTCACCTGGTGGTAAGAAGGAGATGTGAGTGGACGGCAGCCTGTGAGGCAGTAATGCGGGTTACTGACGTTTTGACCTCCGGTTGTCAGGAAGCCTGAATGATCACATCTCCGAGAAGAGCTAAAATAGACCGGGAGCCATCAGCTGTTGTCTTCCAAGAGCATGTCAGCTCTCAAAGCATGTTCCTGCCATCAGAACATGTAAGATGAAAGATCTTATTCTTTTATAGGACATCAGTGGAACAGAGCGGCAGCAGATGTGAGATTAAGGTCATCTGTGATCACCGCTGATGTTTAATTCCTCCGCTGTCTGAATAACTTACACCACCATTAGCTTCCTTTCATGTCTTCAGATATCTAAGTGGTGAATTAGCATCCCAAAATAAGCTCTGTTGGACATGAATATTAAAGCTGCAATACCGACTTCACAGCCTCAGAATGCATCCCAAATCAATATAAACAACTCACATTGAATATCTGAAGAGGAATCCTTTGATGAAGGGAGGCTTTTAACTTCAGTGTAAGTGATGTTTTCAGGTAAAGAGCTCTTGAGTTTATGGTCCGTGGCCACCACATGAAGGGTCCTGCGGAGCCAAGTTGAGCATCAGGTGACCAAGGGAGGTGAAGAGGAGAGTGCAGGCAGGTGGGGACGACGTGCAAGGGGCAAGCTCTATAGAAGTGCGTAGTCGTGAGACCTGCTATGATGTTTGGTTCAGGGACAGCAGCTCTGACCCAAAGACAGGAAGCAGAGCTGGATGAGGGAGTTGACTTCATCTCATTGGGATCGACTTGGAAGGACACGATATGAAGTAAGTGTCAGAGAAGGACAGGTCCTGTGGAGATGTTTGGTGCTTAAGATAGCAAGGCTGGATTATTTGGACATGTGGAGACAGAGGACATGTAGGATGAAGAATGTCAGCAATGGAGGTAGAAGAAAGAAGCAGAGGAGCAAGACAACCAAAGGTGATCAAAGAGGACATGAAGGGAACAGGTGGTCACACACCAGGGAGGATGATCAAGCTCGGTTTACATAGCGGCCTTGCGGTGGCAACCCCTGGTGGGAAATGACCTCCATTATGAGCCTCAATTGATCCAAATACAGGAAAACGTTGCAAAAAGCTCTGGAAGGCCTTCTATGAAACAAGTGGATGGACACATTGGCCGTGTTATATTGAGGTATAATGTCAACTCTAGGTGTTGATTTTGGATCAGACGCTCAAGCAAACTACCTCCGATATCTTGGAAGTTATTCAAGAGACCTGCGCGGGGTATAAATATTTGCCATAAGGTCCTTAGTGACTTGAGAACCTACTCTATGTGTTTCAAATGTGTTCTGCTGGTCTTAAATATATAATATTTGTAGCAAAACAGCCAACAAAGAGAGGTTTGGAAATGGGTGGAAATATCAGAGACTTCACACTATTCACACAGTTTCTTTTGCTTATGTTTTGAGTTGGGCGAGAGCTGTGGAAAGGTCACGAGAGTAAACACAGAAACACAAACAGTCACACCTGCAGACCATTTAGAGTCATTAATAAGCCTCTAGATTCAGCTGTGAGGCTGCATCACAGACCTCTATCCCACCGTACTGACACTAACAATTCAATCCTTCTATTGCTGCCTATCACGTCCGCATCATACAAGTGAGTGTCTATTGTCCGAATCAGCCGAAGTTCTTTACCAGCTGCTGGTCTTTCAGCTGACACATCAAAAAGCCGTCTGGCCTGAAGAGATGACTCCTCAGACCCAGTTCTTCTTCGGCTCATAAGAGCGTTCTCTAGGGCTCACTGTTATCTAGGTCAGTTGTGCGAGTGCTGAGTCATGGAAATGGGAATAGTTCCTCGAAGAACGCGGGCTGGCTGATGTATGGATTCACCCGGTACTGATCCAGCAGCTTTTAAGAGCTGATCGATTCATTCAGGATCATAAACATTGGTGCCCTCTTCATTAGCATCTTTATTTGATGATTATTACACCCTTGCTTTACAGTTTATCACCGTGCCTTGTCTACCTCTGGAATTCTAAAAGTAAAATCATCTGTTAACAGCCCCCTCAACAGCTCCCCCTCCACCTCCCGGTCTTTGTCAAGTTCACTTCAAAAAGTGAAATTAGGACTCCAGGGAGCAGAGAGAGCAGGAAGCCCAGAGCTATCCTTAGAAAAAGCGAGACCCTCAATTACATTCCTTGTGACCTCGGGGCTCCAAACCGGTCGGGCCTCTGTGCTCGTAAAGTTCTGGTTAAAAACAGCAGGGACAGGTTGTAGACCAGAAGTGTTGCTGCTATAACTGGACCTCTCACCGACCATCACCATTCTTCAGTGGTCATTAGGGCTCACGGCAGTGTCGCTAGGGTTGCGGGTTCGACTCCCCATCTCTTGGTGTCTTTTCTCCTGTCTGGTGTCTGTAAATATTGAAGTGTGAGAGGTTTTTCGTGACGCTTCAATACGTCGAGGCTCCACTGAGAGAATAAGCTTCAGAAAATGACTGTATTTTTCAGCTTCTGAACACACACGGTTGTCAGTGCTCTTCTGACCTTCTTATATTTCAGTATCGCTGCTGAGCAGAACAGATGATATTGCAGGTCAGGCCTGCCCAACCCACGGCTCCCGAGCCACATGCAGCTCTTTCCCCAGTTTCATGCGGCTCTTCAACAAATGAGCCGCCGAACTGGCTGCGGTTTTGGTCAAGTTGCTGTTGAGATGATCGTATATACAGGAAATAAGATAAAAAAGAAAGTTTTTCCGGTGAAATGTCAAAATGTTGTTCAAAGACTTTGACTTTATCTTTGAAACATAAACAATAAACCTCGCCGCACGTGCTCCATGGCGGTCCTAAGACCTGGACCCTCATCAGATCCACGATCAACACGATTTAACATGACTTAGTTCCACGTTTCACTTTGTCATTCCCTAAACTAAACGTATGGCATGTGTTTCACCTATGATCGTCGTGATCGCTGTTTAATTCAGTGGAGGGAAGATGAGACACTGCAGTCTCACACACACAGACCGGGGATGAGCCACGTAGAAAAATATGTAAGTAAAATAAATGGTGCACACATTTCTATCTAGGCCACTTGATATTTTGAGGAGGATCACGGTAAAACGTATGAATTTTTAAAATACATGCACAAGAGACGTATGCCAAACCAGCAACCTTCTGACACACAGGCTGCCGCCGTTTTATCCAAGGAGCTAGAGAAGCAGGGTCACGAGGTGGTGGTGGATGCTGAAGCTTCTGAGTCCCACCTTGAGGCAAATCTGGATTTGTGAACAACAGTTTTCACCTGGAGTCTTCCCAAAAACACAGCTGGGAAAGTCCTGCTGACCAAAAGACAGGATGAAAGACATGGAGTAAGAATGCATTATTTTCAATCACTTAAAAGCCAAGTAAAGACAATTCAAAGTTTAAAAATCCAAAATTCTGCTCTGGTCTTCCAAAGTCAAATTCTAATGGCCCTTAATGATTTTTAATGTGGCCTACAGCTGAATGGAATTGAAAACCAATTGCGTCAGGCATTGCCATTCAACAGCCTACCAAGTGGACTACCGTGCTACCAAAAGCAAACCAGACTGCCTCGTGTGTCCGGAGGTTGGAAGTGCAGGAGATAAAATATTTTGAAGCTAAACAGTGAGGCCTTCAACGTGTGATTGTGTTTTCACGATTTATTCCTAACAAAGAATGCCATGGGTTTTTTTCTAGTCGAGCAACTTGTGATCTGAATCCCAGGTTCCATCTCATGAGAAAAGAGGGAATACTTTGCTCGGTAGCTGAGGCCACGTGAGGAAGGACAACTATTTGGCCTCCAGAATGTATGGTCTGTAGGGATGTTTTGGGCTAGAAGTTGAAGCACTTCTAGTATTCCTGTGGTTGGTCAGTGAACAATGGTCAGTGAAGAAATAAGATCCACATCTCAAACAAGTTTTAGTAGATCGACCAGTAGGCAAACCGTTTGTATCTCAGTGTCCAGGTTCCTCCATGACCCAAAGCAAACCAGTGATCTTGGCGTGGAGTAGAACCACAGAAGACATTCAGCTGCTCCGTTAGTGCTCAACATTTCAGAGACCCCAAATGTGCCGAGCCATTTTCACCCAACATCTTCATTCCGATTCGCGTTGGCAGCGACCGAGAAGGACCTTGAGATCCATTATTGATTAGACAGTGGAGACTTCAAAAGGTCGGTGCTTGTCTGGGTTCGTGAAATCCTACTGGGCTGATTGCTCCCTTTGTTTAGCACCTAACTATGTTGCTATGGTGACGCTGGCTTCACCAGACATTTACAGCAACGGCGAGTAAATTATTACGCAGGTTTTTTGTGTTGTTCTTGAAATATTCAAATCAGACAACAGGCACTTTAATCATTAAATGGGACATTAAGTACAATCGAAACATCATTCTTTATTTAAAACAACATCAGTTGCGAGAGCAACTTAACAAAGGTCACCCACGCGCGACATATGGTACATCACAGTAATTATTAACTTCAGCTGCAACATACTCCTCATGATAATAGTATATATATATATAAGTCTTTTCCCGACTGAGCAACATTATCGCAAAAGCAAATGTACATATGACCAACAATAACTCTATTATAATATTAATGTACTACTCATATTCTGCTGGAACTTTTCATTATTTCCACAGAATATAAAAGTAATTCAGGACAAGCAAACTGGATCAGTCAGAAAAAAAAACAACTCAATCTGATGCTTTCGTGTTTTTGTTTTTTAGAGTGGATGCAAATGTGTCCCGCTCAAGTTGAAATCCCAGGCAGTATTTTGCACTTGTACTCATTCTGGCCTCAAATCACTGTGAAATCAGACTAACCCAAAAACCTCTTGAGATTTATCACAAGTACTTCAAACAGTCTGTGACATTTGTTTTGCCAAGAAATGCAGCTGGAACAATCTGTGTTTTTATAAATGGAGATCCCCAGGGTGAAAAAAAAGAGAAAAAAAAAAGACACACACATACATTCCTTCATGACACAGTAACTGAAAACCTGTGATAGTATTGATATATATATATATATATATATATATATATATATATATATATATATATATATACTCTAACTATAACTGTATATAGTTAGAGTTAATATTTTAAAACATAGCGTGAAGACATATACAAGTAACATTCTACTTACGACCTGCTCGACTTATGTCCACCCGTACCACAGCCAGCAGATCTTTTTTTTAAGCACTCTCACACAGCGATCTACCACTACAGTAGTACATATAACCCATGCGTCGGCTATTTGGAATGGCATTCCACTTACGTCGAATCTGACGGAACCGATCCCGGTCGTAAGTCGGATGTTATTGGCATCTCTCAAAGATGGCCGTTCCTTAAAACACCTCCAGAGGGAGCCTCCTCGGGGACATCCTCATAAGATGCCCAAACCACCTCATCTGGCTCCACCCAGTGCGTAGAAGCAGCAGCTCTACTCTGAGTCTCTCCCTCGTGACAGAACCCCATCTCTCTAACTGTCAAAGGAAACTCATTTCAGCTGCTTGTATCTGAGATCTCATGCTTTCCGTCATGACTCAAAGCTCATGATCAATCTCAAAGCGATGGTCGGGACGAAGATTGATTGGTAAAAGGAGAGCTTTGCCTTGTGGCTCAGCTCTCTTTTACTCACAACAGTGTGGCAGAGCGGTTGCGATGCTCCACTGGTCAAATGATTTGTTGACAATCTCTAACTCCCTGAGCCCCTCACGCGACAAGACCCAGAATTACGTAAACTTTTTTTCTTTTTCTTCTTCTTCTTCCACTTATTATTATTATTATTATTATTATTGTTATTATTATAAATATGTAACAATATTATTACAGTATTTAATATTGTTTTCTATTATAGAATGAGATGTAACAACACTTCATCTGCGACAAAGTGCTACATATATGAGCAACAGTTATTTATTCAATTATGGATATGATTTGAGAAGATCCACTAACTGCCAAAAATATATTTTAAGTTATTGAATATTCATTCTCTTAATTAATATGCCATTTCATTTAATAACACATTATTTCAATTGTAATAATGTAAGTACATTAAATTATAGATTATTAACACTACATTGCTGCTTTAGTTTCCTTCAAACCTTAAATAAATATGATACAACGGGAGTGAAATGAATGGCATGTTATTGGAGGAACAATTGGGAAATTAACAGTAAAAAAAAAAATAGATTAAATAAAATAGATCAAATAAAACTAGAAAAGAAAAAATCAATTTCAAAGTTCCTGGATCCGGATTTTAAAATTGTTACTGAAATTGTCAACATATGATACTTTGAACACAGACGGACAAACAAACCAATGGTGTTGAAAACAAAACCACCTTCGTGGAGATAATAAAGAAAACATAAAATAGATCCTAAAGGAAACATGAGACATGCAGAGAAATGTTCAAGAGGAAATAAATACTTCCAGTTTGATTTCGGTTTATTTTTCTTTATTAACTTGTCTATGTCCAGTACAATAGTTTTAACTTATAATACTCAATGAAATGTGGGTGGTAAGATTTCAATGCTCCAGTTTGAAAATTAACCTGGCCATGTAATGGTCAATCTCCTCAGTAAATCACACCCACTCGAGCCGGCAGCCAGCGCCGAATGTCCTCGTCCGTCATAAATTAAAGATTGAATCAAAGAAAAAAAGGTCATTGAAGAGAGGGAGGCGTTGAGAAAAAAGAAGGGATAGCGGGGAAGGACAAAGGACATGAGTGTAGTCGTGAGGTGATGCGGAGAAGGGAGAGATTTACGAGCCCAGGTCAGGACGGATTCAAGGAAGGAAAGCCGAGGCAGCAGGAGGTCAACAGGAGCCGGGTAAGTTAATAAGTGAGGGCCAGAGGGAGGACCGGGGAGAGGGGGGAGAGGGGAGGGGGGGGTCCTGGAGGCGTGATGTCTGACGGCCTCTGGTCCGAGCCCCATAAACCAGGCTTTAAATTAGCATGAATCCCAAAGAGTCAGGTGAAGCGTTTGTTTCTCCTCCTCACCAGGCAGTTACACACGCTTCCACGCAACAACATTAATAACAGAACTGTGTTAACTCGCTCTAATTATATTCATAATGAAATCTTTAAATCATGGTGTAATAGTCGGCCGTGTGCCGCGCACGCTCCGCTGTCGGGGGAAGCTGAGGTGGTCAAAGTCTTCAAGTGATAAACGGAGCAGGTTTGGCAGCCGCTGGTATCAGGAGATCACGGCGGCAGCGTTTATGAAAATGAAGCGCTACATCCTCATGAATAATGGCTTTGTAGTAAGATAATGGGCGGAAATAACAACACCCTCAGCGATTCATAACGCCCAGCAAACACTCCTTCCTCTGAGTATTTCCTCATTAGAGATTCAAAATTCCTCAAGGGCCGTTTTCCCTCTTTCTTCTTCGCCCTCCGGGCAAACAGCTCTGGTTTTTTATTGAATCTGCTTCCCTCGGTGAGACAATAAACCCCCCCCCCAAAGAGCTGATGAGCCCCAAGTCTAAACAAACACCAACTCAAGTGTGGCACTCTCTTACAGTGAATTGCAGCCGCTTCACTGTAGTAACTTTCCTCAATTACCGCAGCTCAACAGCCACGTCCGTAAAGTCCATTCACAGGGAGGTGCGAGAAGGCAGCTGTGCTGAAAAGCCCAGCGACTCGAGGCCGTTCTGAGATTTCCTTGGCTCCCACTCGTCCCCGGAGACTCGTTTCCTATGGCTGGTTACTCACTGCCCACCAGTGAATACAAAGTGCCAGGTTCTTTAAGCTAATTTAACCTGAAAGTTGACATTCAAGACTGAGGGAACGCTACAAGAAATGTCACACTGACTGTAATCGGGGCCAGCACGGCAGAGTGTGGACTAAATAAAACATGGTGGAGAGACACTCAGGCTCAACTCTTTTGGATCGCATTTTAACATTTCCGAGAAAAGGTGATAAAAGAAAAGCTCTGCCATGCTGCTTTAAGCACAGAGTGACAAATATGGTGGATTCAGATGGCCACAATGGAAAGACATCGACTCGGCCTGTCAATTGGCAGGTGTCACCTGATACGACATGTGATCTCAGTGACACGATACACTGCAATATATTACGCTCCTGAATGTTGAGCAATATATTGTAATGCTTCACAAGAACCATTATTTTAAGGAATAAAAATCAGATAATGTGGTACAATATGAGTTATGACTTTCAGTTACACTTTCAGTTCAATTTCACAGTCCAACAGAGGAACACAGTTGTACAGAAAGAAATAATTAATATTGTTGGATATCAATATCACACATTGAAGTATTGCAATTTTTCTGCAAAAATATCAATGCAATATGGCAGAACCGCAATATCTGAGTCGACTAAGATTTTCTTGTACCCCTTCTATCTACACTTCCTGACAATTCTCATTACGACAGTGGTAATGTGTGACTAAGTGGTAAAGCATGATGAACTTTTGATAAGATAAAGTGATAGAAACCTAAGGAAGATCATGACAAAAAAATAAATAAATAAAACATTGGTTTACCATTAGAATAAGATGGTGGCTATGACGCATGAATCGAACGTCAAAAGCAGGTGAGTCAACAACATTCGTCAGGCGGTTCAGTTGACAGAGCATTTCGTTCCGATGAAAAAGATGTAGCTAGTCTTGTTCTTCCTTGTAAAATAAACTCAGGATGCATTTCTTCCCCTGAAGCATCAAATATTGACCATTGCCAAGCGGAATTTTGCATCCGTTAGTCATTGAATTGAGATACATGTCATCCATTTTCCATGGCGCTTCAAGACGCCATAAGCAGCACCATCCGTAAAAGAAAGACAATGGGTGGGGTACAGTCATGTGATGGCCAACCTTAACATGTCACGCTGGACAGTCTGCAGGTTTTGTGTCACTTATTTATGTTACCACATATGGAGCGCACTTCTTGGGACCGTGAGCGAAGCCCATGGCTTCAAAATGTGCCTTACTTTCCAAGTTAAATCTAAGAGGAAGATGCGATCATAGCTCATGTTTGTCAACCCTCACCCCTGCAACATCATGTAGGTGGCGAGACATTTTACTCATTTTACAATATTTAATGCCTTAGAAGTGTATATATAGTGTAAATGTTTTAATCTCCTTTGATTTGTTTAAAAAAATCAATATTTTATTTTTAATTTAAGTGTTGCGCACCACTTTAATCCTAACGCTACAAGCTATCGCTCAACAGAACTTGATTTGCTCACCCAAAGTATGAAACTCAAATGTGTCAGCACCAACAAAATATAACACTTATGTGAAATAATCCATGAGGACAGAGGTGTCCGAGACAAACTGGCACCAGCATATATCATCGTCCCAAAATATGGCGCGAGCTGAGGGCTAGCATGTCTTTGGGGGGGAAACATACTACGTCCAAAACCCATCCACCATAACTGACACGATACATTTGTCTGATAACTGACCCTCGCAGACTCACGAAGTGACGGTTAATTCATGAGCTAATGAGTGAGCATCTGTCAGGTCTGACGTCACCAGGAGAGACTGACATGACTCCCATCATCTTCCCCCAGACTGAGCTAATAAACCGATTACAGCCACATCAGCGGCAAACGTGATGAAAGCCATCGGAGCGTGCCAGTTCGCCTTCCTGCCGCTCAGACGGACAGCATCTGTAATTATCCCCAAGGAATACTCCGGCTTTGGAATTGTGCCGTCGCAAAAGTGTCTAGACTCCTCACACAACATCAAGCGGAAGTCAGTCAGTAATGAAATATTTCTGACACACTGTCACACAGATCTACCTCACCTGTCTCTCGGCTGGCCACTGTTCCAGGCAGAATTTACATGTGAGTTTGTTTTAAATGACGCCTGTTTTGAGCTTCTCAGGACAGCCACGCAACATCAGCGACACCATTGACTGGAAAGGTACAACCAACTGTTGTAAAACGTATGAGAACGGCGTCAAATTCTTCCAGAAAATGACCCTCTCCAAATTGTCTTCCTATTCTCCATTGCTTCCATCTCCTCTTTTTCCACTGTCACTCATCCAAGACATGTTGAGTTTGGTGAATGCCACTATACCAGGGGTGGCCTAAGAGCTACATTGTTTTACTGTGTTGCTGAAAAGAGCCATATCCTACTAATATGTAAGGCTGTAATGCTCACCTGAACAGCTGGTCATGTGACTCAGCAGCAGCATAGCGGTGAAAGCACATCCCTGTGTGTCACAAGGTTGCTGGCTCGCGCCCATCTTTTGGGCATGTATTTTTAAAATTCATACATGTTACCATGATGTTCCTCGAAATATCGAGAGGCGTAGATAGAAGCGTGTGCGCCATTTATTTGACTTCTATATATTTTTTTACGGGGCTCATGCCACCAATAACATGGCAGACTGGAGTGTCTCAGCTTCACTCCACAGAATTAAACAGACATCACGGCGATCAACGATGAATAATAGGTGAAACACATGCCATATGTTTAGTTTAGGGAATGACAAAGTGAAACGTGGAACTAAGTCATGTTAAATCGTGGATCTGATGAGGATCCAAGTCTGAGGACCAGGACTCTCATTGCCATTGCACGAGCCATAAACATGATACAAGTCTTTATCTGGAATTGATCTTACTTTTCCAACCGATTTTCGCGAAGAGCCGAATGAAACTGGGCAAAGAGCCACATGCGGCTCGGGAGCCGCAGCTTGACCAGGGCTGCACTACACTTTACCAGGAGGAAAAGCTGAGCTGTCTCGCTCATCCTTGCTGTTGACAAATTGAACCAACCACCATCTTCCTTTCATGGAGCGAGGCACTGTTGTTAAAAAAGAGACCAAATCAGAGTGCTAATGATCACGTATTGAGTTGTGCTCCCCAGTTCTGTCTTGTCGACGCATCCTAAATTTGGCCGATTAGTCATCATGCTATAGAAACAGCATCCTAACAGGGAAATGACTTATCTGCTGATGATCTTGTTTCAATTTCAGACATGTGGTTGTGTTGGTTTGTTAACAGTTAATTAGTTTGAATCCCTTCCAGGGCACGGCGGTCATTAGGGAGCCGAGCGAGTCGAATTCATTCTATTCTGCTTGAAAACTAATCCTTCATCTCCTACAAGAGCTCGTCCTTTGAATTAGCACAAACTGTGACCAAGATGAAGGGAGCTGATTAAATTCACTCGCTCGGAAACTCTATTTTTCATACACATACTTTGGGAGCTGCATCTCTAATGACCTCGGATGATAAGTCGCCGCTCTGTCACCGTGGCGTCGCTTTCCACAGAGAGTGGGGTCCACATAACTTTTGAGGAGTCATGTGTTGGCAAGAGTGAAGTTCACTTCATTTTCCTTAACAACTATGGGTCGTATATATATATATATATGTATCAGATCCACGATGAATAATAGGTGAAAAACATGCCATACTCGGAAAAGTAAGTAAAAGTAAGATCTATTCCAGCAATAGACTTGTATCATGTTTATGGCTCGTGCAATGGCAATGAGAGTCCTGGTCCTCAGACTTGGATCATCATCATATCCACGATTTAACATGACTTAGTTCCACGTTTCACTTTATCATTCCCTAAACTAAACGTATGGCATGTGTATCACCTATTATTCGTTGATCGTCGTGATGTCCGTTTAATTCAGTGGAGTGAAGCAGAGACGCTCCAGTCTGCCATGTTATTGGTGGCATGAGCCACGTAAAAAAATATATAGAAGTCAAATAAATGGCGCACACATTTCTATCTACACCGCTCGATATTTCGAGGAGGATCATGGTAAAATGTATGAATTTTAAAAATGCATGCATATATATATATATATATATATATGTATCATACATCTTAAACAGCCCTGACATCTTAAGTATTGAGTGTGTCATGGTGGCTCAGGAGAATAGACTCAAACGGTAAAATCGCTACTGGTGTCCAGAGGACTCGACACAACGAGGATAAGTTTAACAGAGGTCTAATACAAATACACAGAAAAACATGAACAGGAAACGAGGAAACCAAGAAAGTCACCACCAAAAGACAGAGCAAGGAAAACGGGGAAAAAACCTGCAACAGAAAATAGGCAAATAAATGTCAAGCCTAAACAACGGGGACAACAAAAACGCCCTCGGATAAACTCACGAGGCCTAAATGACGAAAAACGCCCAGTGGTGGAATAAACACACACACACACACACAAGGAAGAAAGTTAACAAGCGGAAACAAAGGGTGAGGTACAGAAACTCACACAAAGCACACAGCTAATAGCAAAAGGCAGAAAACACAACAAGGAAGAAACCAAGAAGGCAGCAGATAAGACACGCACGCACAATCTAAAAGTTATTAAACACGCAGGAATAAATGCACAAGAGGAAGATCTTTACCGGTGGATGCAAAGTAACCATCTGGCAACACAGTCTGGAACCAAGGTGCTGAAATCAGTGGGGCTTAATTACAGGATAGGGTCCAGCTGTGCTGCTGTGAAGCTAAAATGAATAAATGGAAACAGAAACCAAACTGGAAATGATTAAATAAAAGCACGAGAAAACAGAAACATGAACTGTCATAAACTGTCTTCTGTGAGTCTGGTGATGGAGTGATGGATGTGCCCTATGTAGCTGGAATAGACTCAAGATTTCTTAGCTGGAAGATAAAGAGAATGGTTTATTTTATGGGTGTTTACCCATGTATGGATAGAAACCAATGTTTTTGAGTATTTGTAACTATAAATGTGAAGGCACGAAGAAAAGTATTTTAGGAGTTGAGCACTTGAAGAATTTTATTTCACATTGTTGAAGATTTTTCTTCTTGCAATTTAAAAATTAACAGCTACAAGTCCTCAAATATATATTTTTGCAAGTGCACAAATCCACTGCTGCGAGTGCACAAATCACGGTCTCTGTACACTCTTGCTTTTGCTCCTCCTGGACTGAGATATTGGGTTCAAAATAAACTTGAGCACTTGCAGGTCTGTGAGGCGGGGTCTGTCAGGAAATGACAGCCACTCTCACCAATTCTCTCACCAGTTCTTCTCCGCAGTCTGCTGAACAACGCAGATCCAAAGATATTTTTATTCATTTACCAGGGGAAATGTGCATCTGTAAGGGAGTTTTTACCCTTACCAAATCGGTCCTACCACTTCCGTCTTGACTGAACCATGCTTCGTGATTGGCTGACATGTACATACTGGTTTCGTCAGATTCATACACGTCATTTTGATCGTTGCACTGCAACAGCACCACAACTGTCGACACGTGTAACACAATAATACTCTTCTCCTTTAGGGTGTGGAGCGGCTCCTCACATGGGCAAGGATGCCCTACAAGTGTGCGTAAGGTGGTTAAGCTGCACTGTGTCCATGTGGGTGGAGCTCTTATTCCATGGGTGTCAAATGGGTAAAACTTTCACCCGACCCCAAGAGACGATGGTATTCCTGTGAACCGGAAGATCACTTTGAAGGAATTCAAGTTATTTTTAATCATTTTTTTGACTGGACCTACTTCTCCGCAGCATTGCCCTAACATTTGATGGATGGATAGATGGAATGTCTCTTTAATTTGACAGCGGAAAGCCTGTTTTTCCTCCACAGTACCAATCGCATATGTGTATTTAAAGTTGAGATGGTGCGTGTCTTCTAACTTACTTCTTTGTATCTGACTCAGGACTAATGCACCACTTTCCCCAAATGTCTCTGGAAACCAGTTAAATTGTACACGGAGTAAACAACTTCATTACGTTATTATCTTGGGAAATGATAACACGCGGCCATGTCCGGAAGTTTAAATGTGGCAAATCAATTCTCCTCTCAACTTCGTATCAGGTCAAGCGAGTCCACTCTGGAGTCCAAACACTGAGTTTGATTTCCCTCTCGCAGCCTATATTTCATCATCAGCATTCATGGATTGAAATTATTGATGCGTAATGACATCGGGGAGACGGGAAGAATGAGTCCAGAAGTGGCTGTGACTGAGGAGTTGACGGCACCGTCCTAATTCCTGCCAGCAGATGAATACATTTTAACCTCCGGGGAGAATGGTGTGTGAGGGCGACGACTTTTGAAAGTCGACATTTCTTTGTCTGTCTCGCTGTCTCTCTGTCCTGGTTTGAATGCGTGTGTTCTTGTGGTGCCTCAGCCCTTCTCCAGATGTCAGGGGGCTGGAACGCTGCAGATGGTTGTCATTCCCCTCTGACAGCGACAGGAAGCCAACAAGATGAGCAGGAATCAGTGAAGAACAGAAGGAGGCAGATAGAGGCAAGTGTGTCAACAGATCTGACACTTGAACTCAAAACAGCTTGTGGCGACGTATTGTTCGCTGCTGACGGAGCAAAGCACCTCACTTCTGACTGGATGTGTCATGTCTTTATTTCAAAAGTTTTAAAGTGACACTGTTGTCGTCCCTTCGCCATCAACCTCAAACCATGTGTCCTACTTAAACTGGGTACGATTCCAGATGGCAGCAGTTCAAAGCTGCAACGTCGACTCGCACACACGCCTCAGCCTTCGATGACCTATGTGTGAGATTGAGACTCACATTTTCCCAATAAAAACCTGTGTTTTCACCGTTAATGATGCTGATCATTTGGAAAGGTTGATCTCTGTGCTCTCATTATGCAGTGTTCTGATCGCATGTGGAGGGCTTGTGACCTAAGCACCACTTAAGACACACAATCATTAAATAAAAAACCTCATATAACAGGATTTCAGATTTGTTGGAGAGGCTGGGAGAGACTAGGACCAGATGAGATATATGCTAATGAGAGGGACGTGTGGAGAGGTTTGGAGGTCGGATAGTAAATACAACATGGGATGACATCCAATGACACTCATGCATGTGGTAGAGGAGGACATGAAGGATGATCCCAAGAAGGAGGGGGGTCTGCTGTGGCAACCATAATGGGGCTTTGAGGCTGAATATCAAGTTGAAGCTAAGAAGTTATTGATCGGGACACAGCAAGACATTTGTGGGAGTGTGCAGCGTTTTTACCTGATGGTAGTTAAACAACATTAATACAGTAGTACCTCGGTTCTCGACCACAATCTGTTCCAGACGGCCGTTTGAGAAGCAAATTGTTTGAAATCTGAATGGATTTTTCCCATTACAATGAATGGAAAAAGAAATAATGCGTTCCAAGCCTTAAAATAGTCTTTTGTAGGAGTGAATGTAGAGTGTCTGCTGCAGGTGCGCTGTTCCTCTATGTGTGTGGCCGCTGCATGTGGGAGGGGTTGCCGAGTGAGTGACGTCTCTCCAGAAGTGAAGAGGTGCCCGGTGCGTGTCCAGCTCTGAATGTGCGCTTCTGTGCAGTTTGGCTGTGACAAAGTCATAAACCAAGTAACGCTCTGTCCCAGACTCGCCTCATCCCTGTCCCAGCTCCAGCCCACAACAGGACATCAAACCCTGGAGTGGGGCTCCAGCCTCGGAGGAGGTGTGGAGAGCGAGCACCTCCCCTGTGACACTCTACCACGGTCCAGTGTGGAGACAGGAAAGGTTTTACAGTCAGTAAATGTAGCTAACGGGACACGTCTGCATACAGAGGCTGCGTTATCAACAATAACAACCCGTGTTTTTCCCGGCATTCGAGTTCTGGATTTTCGTTTGAAATCCGAAGCAAAAAAATCTCTACATTTTTGTTCGAATTCCAATTTGTTCGAAGTCCGGGACGTTCGAAAACCAAGGTACCACTGTATACAGTTTTGACTAGTAACACAAAATATTAAAGACCTAAAAATGTCTTTCTTATTCAGTCATGTTTATTGATGTTTCCTATCAGTTTAAGCAACTCGACTGTTGTTGAACTGAACCGAGCTCATCAGCGTACCTCCATTACCAGTTCGTCCAACTACGCTACGTTTCAATACATGCGCTATGTTGGATATTTATCCATCTACAGACACAATCTGTCAGTCAATTAAGTAGGCCATTATGAGGTACATGTTTTATACACACGCAATATGGTTATTCATAATGCTGAAGTAGTTAGCATTTTAAAGTTACATTTTTCTTGCAATTCATTGATGCGTAATTTCGGAAATGAAGCATAACACCTCGATTCCTGTGTGGGGTTCATTAGAGAATAGAAATAAGAAGCTGAAATAATATATTTATTTTATGTTTTTATATCTCTTATGAACCATTCCCATGCGCTCCATTCCCTGAACATTTCAAGAAGTAAGCATCAAATTTACCAAGACTTTTCATCAGAAGTCTGACTGGACGCTCTCATCCAGTGGCCAATGGTGAGCAGTGTAAAAAAACATGTGTGTTACCTAACAAACAACCATTTTTCCTTAAAAAAAAAGTGAGGTTTTATTGTTTAGACCAGGTTTCTTGAAGAGAGTGGATGCAGTTTGACGCAACCTTGTGAGTGAGTGGATTTTCTCTGGGTTATCTGATGTCTTTTCACGGCCCTAAAACCTGCTGAGTTAAATTTGTGACCATAAATCTGTGACATAAAAATATATGTGCATCATGCACCTGAGTCATTCGCACTCAGGGGGAGTTGGACTGTGAACAAGCTGAAAAAGATGAAGAGGTGAATGAGGAGTCACAGGGAGTCTTGCCTCGTCTCCAGACTTATACATACAAATACACACCTAAACATCGAGGTAAAACATCAGGTGAACCTGTAAGTCTATAGATTTGCTTATCAGCGACAGCAGCGACACGGGGAGGTTGTGTTGTTAACACTGGAAACAGACAGCCAGAGCAGAGCCAAAAACAACAACTGCATCTGCACCGTTCAAGGTACATTTGAAACTGTTTTACCATTCAATTGCCATCACTGATCAGATTGTACTGTTCATTCAAGTGGCCTGAGCTCAGTCTGTACTTCCCCCATATTTCACTCTAATCTCAGAGGAGACTGGAGCTTCAACTTGCCCATCAGTCCTCATGTGCACTTGGCGGTCCGAACCTGAGCTGAAGTTGTGTCTACTGTGCTGAGCCTTTGCCATAACAATCTTTTAGTTGAGTCTCTCCGTGTGCAACACGTCTCTCACAATTCCGAGTTGAACATCTTCCAGCAGAGAAAAATGTGTTTGGTTATCCCCATATTTAAGGGATTATCACATCCTATCCATTTCATTTGGCTTCCTCCTCCTCCATAAAACGTTGCCGCAGCATGGGTTGATGCACTTTAACAATGTTGTATTTCTGCTGTCCAAAAACATCTGCGCCACCAGCTCTCGTCGACACAAATAAGCCGAGACATGAAGCCTTGTGCTGCCTTTTGAGAGGCTTTATTGCTTTATCATAATGTTTGCCCTTTGTTTCCTGACAAGGAAGGACAGACAGAGGAGGAGAAGCAGTGGTGGATGAAGAAATGAAGGCGCTGGTACATGAGGACGACAGTTACTGAGGTTAAAGTGATTTTTGAAGGCACATTCCTAGCTTTTGGATGCAAAGTGTGGGTGAAAACTGTACTCATATTCATTCCAGATAATTCAGTGAATATTTAAATGTATTTTTTTTGTGTTGTCAAGCAAACACACAGATACAACTATAACCTTGTGTGTAATTCCCCTAGCAGAATTTGCAAACAATTACACAGCTGTTTTGTCTCTTGTCAGCTGTCCTTGCGACAAAATGGAATAAAAACTTTTTTTCTCATCAATTACTTTATTAATGTTGCCAAGCCTCTTAGACTTGAGAAAATCATACTTGTATTCTGGAAATATATGGTTTGGTCTTATTTAATAAGACATGACAGATAATATTGGGCAACATATGCCTTAGATTTCGCATGGCAGCAGAAAAAGTATTATTATTTTTCTTAGTTTTATTACATTTACATGAAACTTTTCATTGATCTAAAATAGCTATATTTATCTTTTGTATTTATTAATTGTGCTTTACGTATTTTGACCAAGAAACATTTGCATGCCCGACTTAATTTTATATTGCTCCCAAAAATATCAAGAAAATTTGACCAGCTTTTGGAATGTTTGGTTACGGCATTATTTTCAGGCACAGCTGCGGTCACTTATGTTATGTACCACATGGAGGCAGCACAACATTAAATAGACGTCAACATTTCACAACTTCATCTTCTAGTTTTGTCGTGGAATTGCAAATAAAAATATTTTGAATGGGACGAGATCAAGACCAGGACAAAACATTATAAAATATTTGTCTCAGACCATGTATGCTATTGTTAATTCCTATTCTTGTTAATCCATATTTTTATTTTCCACGTCATCAGTAGTGAGGGGCTCATGAGGCTTCGTGAAACAGTGTCCTCATTTTCAGAGCCCAGTAGATGGCACTTCTCTAAAATCTTTGGAATCAAACGTCCATTTCGATGAAACCTGAGATCCTTTTGAAACCGACAGCGCCACCTACTGAGCTCTGAAAATGAAGAGACTGTTTCATGAAGCCTCATCAGCCCATCACTAGTCATAAGCACGCAACGTAGCTGTCTGCTGCCTCACCATTTCCAGACTGTGAGTAGGATAAAGGTTTATCTGATCTAATTTGATCATGAGAGTAAGAAGGGTTTTGTGATGTATTACAACATAATCAAACACTAAATTAGATTTGGCAGAAAAGAAGAAGAAAAGAAGCGCTCTGCGCTCCCTAAAATCAACATTGACTGAGCGATCACAAAGCTGCTCGGCTCTTCCTGCGAACACCGACTGGCTTTCTTTCTAAAGCCCCTTTGAGATTTTGGAGGTGACTGTGAATGGAGAGCACATCTCTTTGTGTGTGTGTCAGGGATCATTTGTAGCGATCCGGGTGTGTCTGTGTGTGTCTGCATGTATGTGTGTGTGGAGGACATTTTGCAGTCTTTGACCAGCTGGGAGTGTTTCAACGCCCAGATGTGAAGCAATCACTTTCATTTACACAATATTTCCTCCCTGAGTTTTCCGCAGATGTGACACTTGCAAAGTAATGACGCGGTAATGACATTGTGTCGAGTGAAATGCCATGTTGTGTGATCATCTGTGTCGAACAGGCATTGTTTAGAGCCTGTGGAGCCATGATAAAAAAAAAGTGTTTCTTCGGCTGCCAGTTCTTGCGCCGATTTGCCCTCTGGCTCAGCTCTTATTATATGGATACTAAAACGCACTACACTTTCAATAATTCTCTTAAATCGTGAACAAAACCTGTTGATGCAGAAGCTACTAAAAAGACCGATACTTCAATTTCCGTCTTCCGAGCGATTTCGGCCTCATCCCAGCCCACTCCAGACAGCCAGCTTTATCTGCTCCTCTCTATTGTATCTTAAATTCCGACCATGAGATGGAATAAATTATCCAACAGCGGCAGGATTGGGTTGGAGATGAGTGTTTTGTCTGAGATACGATTGAGCGGATTTGGAAGATGACCTGAGAGTGCGAGGAGGGCACGAAAAAAGGTTTAAAAGAGACAGAGAGCAAGACGTGGAATGAGAGAGGAATTTTGGAGGATTGCTAAATCATCATTTTCACCAATAGTTCCCACCCAACACACGTGCAGGATTACAACTCCCTAGTATCAATCACATGACATCTGTTTCCTCCCAGGCTCCCAGTCACATTCATCCGCTCTGTGAGCGACTTTTGTGCGTGAGATAAAGCAACCTAATCCTTGAAGAATATGTCATCTTTCTTTCAATACATGCCTCTTGAAGTACACCGTAAGCAGAGGGGTTAAGGGAGGAGGGTAATGGAGATGAGGAGATTAAGAGGAAAAAAGGTCGGGCAGAGATGAATGTCACAGCCAGGTAATGTCTTGTGCCTTTGAAAAGCATTGTTTATCTTCCGACGTCTCAGAAGAAAAACCTCTTTAGAATAAAGGAAGTGTGCGAGACAGTAATCCCCGTCGGTGAATAGCAAACACTGAAAAATATTTGTTTAAATGATGCTTTTAATAACATCCTCGCTCAACTGTACACCGCCGCACACAGCACATTTATAAAAACTGTGTCAAGTCTAAAATGAGCCTCTTGAGCCGTGACACGCCCGTCGCTGGATGTTCAATGAGTCAGTCAGACTGCAGCTTGTCTCTGGAAGTCGGGGTCACTGGTGACATTTGGAGACTGGAGACACCAATGGACTGCATGGAAAAAAAAGATGGCTGTCGGAGAGGCGCAAAATGATGCTACTGCTGGTTTTAGCATCATCTGTTTTCTCCTCAGTGTCTGAAAACATACAGAAGTCAAGTGGTTAGACTAGTCCAACTCAAGGCCTGAGGGCCAAAAGTGCCCAGCCTGGTCACGTCATGAGGTCGGTGAGACTGAAATACTACATTACATGGGAACATAATGTCGCACCAAAACAACTCTCCTTCTGTTTTACACCAAGAGGTGATTATATACATAAATACTTATCAATGAATAATATGGTTCCTTCCAAAAATACAGATAAAAAATGATCAAAATAAGCGCTGAGGCACGGTAATTTGGTGAGAAGTGGGAAGTAGATTGCTGGAGTGTTTTCTTGGGTTCTGATAGTGACGAAAGGAAAAAAATATTTTTGCAACACAAAACACAGTGAGAATAAAAAGAGAGAATTATATTAAAGTTAAAATCCAATAATCAGAAGTTGTTCATTGAAATAGTTCGAAGCCATTTTTCAGGTTTGACGCCCCTACATTAAGTAGCTTTCCAGGGTCTCCTCCACTGCTCCTGATGTGTAAACCCCAGACGTCCCTCAAGGGAGTAACCAGAAAATAGAGACTGAATATATTCCACGTAAATTACACTTAGATCTGCGGATTCAAATCCTTACAACACAAAATGACTATTTTAAACTAACATGGAATTTTCTGCAATAGTCAGTATCCCAACATTGCTTTTTTCAGTTGTTGTTGTCCCTGCTCGTGATATATTTATTTTTATTGAAACCCACAAAACCTCATCTTTGCGGCAACGTTCATATCCCTTCCTCTCGTAGAGGTGTGATCATGTACGTATCCAGGAGCTGCATATACACATTTTACAATGGAACGTTAAAGACTAAATGACAGGCTGAGAAAAGCCATAAAGGCAGCTTTAACACGCACACATGCGCACGCCAACAGCATGAGCTGTGTTGGTCATGTTGTAGAAGAAGGAAATACCAGGGAGAGATGCTCCTCCCTCAAACATGTGTCCCGCTGTGACCTCAGACACGTAAAGAGACATGATGAGGAGGTGAAACCAGGATGAGGATGCAACTCAGGGACACTGGATGTTTCAGAAAGACCAGATCACAGTCAGCCCTCGGATTTATTATTTTCATTTTAGTCAGCAGCTTGTCCCTGTCACCTTCATCACCCTTGGCTACAGGGCGATGAAGGTGAGGCCAGCCTGGGCGCAGCACGTTGGTGATCAAAAGATCTACAAATATATTTCATATACTTATGTACAGTTTTTTTAACCAAAAAAAAAAACGAAAGTGTATTTAATGTGTATAAAATGTATCTCAATAAACTCTCAATAAAAGTCACCATAAACAATGCAAAAATGCATTTTCAAATATGAAAAAGATATTTGGAACAGTGTAAGCAAAAAAAAAACCCCATTGAAAATAATTTGTATGTCTCAAAGTCATGGCCTGTGGGCCAAGTGCGGCCAGTGGAATGATATTTTGTGGCCCACTCCGTGACATAAAAGTTCAGTGATAGTTATGCTCATTTTTTGGCACCCTATCCTTGTAGAGAAGACAAGTAACATGCTAGTGGAGCATTGTTGGGACTGCAGTGCTGGGAAACCTCTACGCAGCACTTGTTCATCCAACTCTTTCAGGAAGTGAACAATATTCATCTCTGTTTTATGTATCTACTTTGGGTTTGATCAATCATTTAAAAAATCTTTTTTTTTTTAAATAACTAACTCAATAAAGTAGATTCACCTGTATTTGGGTATTTTTTAACATCAACGTCCTTGCACTGTACTATGAGATTAAAAAGTTTGGGTTTAAGTCAAAGCACACACTCAACAGCAGGAGCTGCAGTGTCTGCAGTTTGAGACAGATTTTTTTTTAAATAAAAATAAAAAATCCAAGATAAAAGTATGCACCAAACACCAAAGTATGAAAAGTGGAATGTGCCAATCTGACACGCTGTTATTGAGCTCTGATGTTTACAGCGTGTTTATGCCAAATTCGAGGTGTCTGACCCCCAAACGAAGATTAATGAATCCCAATGCATTCATGTAATGGTCTACACATTTGGCTTTTATGAGCGCATCAAAGCTGCAGGTCCTCTGAGTCACATTCTTCTGATAAAGAGCATCCTTTCCTCCAATCTGTTCTCAATGAATAACCTTTCAAAGAGCAGCGGAAAAAAACCCCCGCAGCCAACGCATCTTTAAATCTTACTAATACCTCTGATAGCAACTCTGAGACACAAACAGCTGATTTATGACCAGCGAAGCTTCCAACAGCTGACCCGCTTTTGGGTCAGAAACCTTTGAAGTGGAAGTAACGTACCTGGTTAGAAGCTGGAATTGAAGATTTTGTTGCTGAAGTGTGACAGAATTGACTTGTGCGGTGAACATGAAAAGGATTACAGTCATGACGTTTTTCGGTAAATGGGTCAGCGACGTTGGCTCACAAGCCAAATATAAGA
Organism: Synchiropus splendidus; assembly: GCF_027744825.2. Classification (NCBI taxonomy): domain Eukaryota; kingdom Metazoa; phylum Chordata; class Actinopteri; order Syngnathiformes; family Callionymidae; genus Synchiropus; species Synchiropus splendidus. Next base: position 15,287,625 of record NC_071343.1, on the reverse strand, counting down.
CAGAAGAGTTCTGCAGGCTATCATTCCACCACCCAGTCCCATAATGGACTGCAGCATTTTAACAGCTTATGACAGATGTCATTACACAATAACGTCAAAATGATTCCTCTTATCATGTCACGTCCAGGGTTAGCATTCACATGCTGGCTGCTTCATGGTCTCCATTATCACAATGTTGACCAAAACACATCCGACACATTTTCCTCTTCACTTATTAAAATGCTATCTGGACACTAAGGTCCCAAGTGTTAGAAATCTCACTGGAGAAATAGCATTGTGATCGGATTGTTTTGTTCGTGGTTTGTCTGAGCAACAGCCATCTCACAGAAAGACGTCTATTTCCTCTGATCATCTTCTAATATGGCTTCATGACTAGAGAGTAATAAAAAATAATGACAACTTAACTAAACAATATTTAAATACTATACGACCTGGAAAATATATCTTTGGTCTAAGAACGATTCAGTAAACAAAGTAGTTTGTTGAAGCACATTTAGGGTCACAAACTGCTCCACACAAGTAAATGTTAACAATGTTAGCATACAGTAGTACTGTTTAATTTTGTGTTATAGTTTGTTTCTGTTTTTCAACTAAATCCATGAAACAACTTGACTTACATTATATTTTAATTCATTTCAATATTTAAGTTCATGAAATGAGACCACTCGACTCCATAACCCAAAGAGACTCCAAAACATGAGTGGACTTTATTTAAAGTAATTTTAGCGTGGGTTAACCATAGAAGGTTGGTATTTAATCCATCCATCAATATTAAATCATGGTCATAAAAACATAATAATAACCAGTGCAGCAGAGTAGGGAAGTCAAGATTCCTCAGGTGGGGAAAAAAAGTGACCTGAATTTTCAAGTTTCCCTCATTGACAAAAATGTTAGTATATTTGCATTATGGTATGTAAATGTGTGTTCCAGTTCCGTCACACTGTTGTGATATGGTGTCAATAAAAGAGTCTGCAGCTTCGATTGTTCAGACTTGATCTCAAATAACATTCCAGTCTAGACAGATACTCTGTGCTGTTCACCAAAGAGCCTGCTGTGTCAGGACTGTCAACCAGCACTTAAACCGAAATCCATCCACATCTGTAACAAATCGAGACGTAAATAATCTGATGAGCGATAAATAGCGTTTTGGCCGCTCACAAGATGAGCCCTGATGCTTGGAGGGATGTTGGACCGGAGTTGACCGGAAAGCTGATCAGACGGTTACGGAATGGCGTTCAGACTCCAAACAATTACCTTGACAGAAGTATCTGAGCTTCATTATTAGTTGGGAGCCCTCCAGGAGAACCATCACCGTGACCCTGGCCGACCCTGGCCAGGAGTCAGAGGTTGAGCACATGTGAACCTCCTTTTGCTCATCTGAGGTTCCAGCAGTCGAAGCAAAGAGGCCCATCTCTCCTCAACAAAACCTCTCCGAGGACAATCGGACCCCATGCCAGAATTGAAAGACAAGCTAGTCACTGTGCTGACAGCTTGAGGGGTGGTTCGTAAAACCAATTCCTACATCAGATGTGATGCGAGGGATGCCCTTTCCATGAGCTGCCTCGCATCTTCTTTGAGTCTCTCCTGGATCACTGAGCTCCCTATTTCTTAAAGAGGGTCCAGTGACCCCGCAGATGAACCTCAGTTTGATTAATCGCATTTTGATATTTCGGGCGAAATTTGGTGACCACAGTTGTGCGGAGGAGAGTAGACCAAAAAACTGAAATGGGTCCTCATCAATGGAGATCTTACCATTGATCCATCCTTCCCAAACCCATGAACTCCCGCACTAGATGAAGGATCTCACCTTTCTTCTTCGTTCTCTTTCGCCTTCTCCCTTCAGGGGTCGCTACAGTGGATCATCTTCCTCCATCTCACCCTGTCCTCTGCTTCCTCTTCTCTCAAACCAACAATTGTCATGTCTTCCTTCATCACCTCCATAAATCTCCTCTTTGACCTTCCTCTCCACCTTCTGCCTGGCAGTTCCAACCTCACCATCTTCCTACCAATGTACTGGCTCTCTCTCCTCTGTACATGTCCAAACCATCCCCGTCTAGCCTCTCTGACTTTGTCTCCTAAACACCTGACCACATGTGCTGTCCCTCTGATCTACTGCTTCCTGATCCTATCCATCCAGCTCACTCCCAGAGGGAAGCTCAGCATCTTCATCTCTGCTACCTCCAGCTCTGCCTCCTGTCTTTTCCTCAGTGCCACTGTTTCCAAACCATACAACATTAGCTGGCCGGACCACCGTTTTGTCCACTTTCCCTTTCATCTCGCCAACACCCTTTTGTCACACATCACACCTGACACTTTTCTCCGACTATTCCATCCTGCCTGCACCCGCCTCTTCAACTCTTTCTCACACCCTCCATGGCCCTGGACAGTTGAGCCTAAATACTTAAAATCCACCACCTTCTTCATCTCTGCATCCTGTAACTTGGATCTCACCTTTCACCTGGACACCTTGGGCTCGTACCTGCACCTTCAAATTGCCAGCTGTTCAAGCGACAAAGAGCAAACCCTCCTCACTGTCTCGAAGCCATGTCCATAAAACCAATGACCAAAACCAAGATACATTATCAAGAATGTATAAAGGATTAATAACCAATGGCTTTAAGCAAGAGAACACACACACACACACAGGCAGGGAAGCATAATCACCAGCCATAGATGAAGACGTAAACATCCTCTCTTGTGTCTCTGTACTCACCAACACAACAATACAATTAGTGACACGTGGAAACACTTTCAGACTGAAACAGCAACACAGACACATATTATGAAGGTACATGTGCAAACACTTTGGGTACTAAATAAGACTCACACATATAAGCTCCGTGTGCTGTTGACAAAAACCCCTGATGCTTAATCTTTGCGAACTGGTGCCGCTCCTCTTCGATCCCTGCAGACCAGCAAAAGACCCATTTTGTTTTCCTCCTCCATCCTGTGCGTTCAACAATGGTGTTACTGTGAGGTTATTATTGAGCCTGGACAATAAATGTTTTGTTACACTTCCATTTTTCCTTTGAATAAAGCTGCACTCCACATTTATAGGAGTGACGCACGAGCTGCAGGGCGAGTCCAACATTCAGTTCACATTAGCACCTGAAGGCTGCAACACACAGTCATGCGCGGGTGTGTCCGCAACATACCGGGCCCCGAAGTCACATCAGTCCTCCTCTGGTCTCGCCGCTCTTGAATGCATCGCGGTTCGATATATCTGTGAAATCCATCTAATGAGGGATCACTGCCGAGGCCAGCGTGTGAGTCACTCCTCCTCCAACCTGTGTCACTCCAAACTTCCATGCCAGACAAAACGGACCACTTTATTTCTGCTGCTGAGAGAGATCATGGCTGAATTATGATATCACCCTGGAAAATTGAATTAGCAAATATTGCTTTTGCAGGACGTTTTTCTTTTCTGGTGAGAGGCTGGAGCGAGGCCGGTCTGGAGTCAGATTGACACTGACAGAGAGTCACAGCACCAAGACTTTGAGCTGTCAATCACTCTGCGTCGATGCCTCCAACTGCTGCTACCTCTTTTACTCACACAATACTTCTGCTTTGTTGCTGTCTCCTCTGTCATGGTTGGCTGAGGTGAACAGACCCAAGTGGCTCACAGAAGACTCGACAATGACGAGGTTAAGTTTTACAAGATTTAATATACAACAACAACAACAAAATGTAACAGGGCACAGACAGGAAACGAAGAACTAAAGACGTCGCTATCCAAAGCACGGAGCTAGGGAAACACTCGAGGATGGGGGAAAACCTGACACAGAAAAGAGGCGAATTATTATCAAGCCAACTAATGGGGACAACAGAAAACGCACTCCGATAAACTCGCAAGGCCTAAATAACGAAAAGCGCTCGGTGGTGGAAGACACACACGGAAGAAAAAGCCAACCAAATAAGACGCAAGCACAGAAAATTCGCGAGAAGAAGAACCAAGGAAGCGGCAGAAAAGGCGAGAACAATAAAAGCTTACAAAGAATGCTACAGAAACAGAGGGGAACTTTACCGGACAACGTGGAATAACCATCTGGCAGTGCAGACTGGAACCCAGGTGTAGAAAGCTTGATCATCGGATGAGCTCCAGCTATGCTGCCATGAAGCTGGAGGGAACAAAGGAAAATTAAAACACAGGCAGGAAATACAAAATAAAAGCACAAGAAAATACACAACATATTATCTTCTTTACTTCTTCACCCTTCTTCTTCATCATCATGTTCACCGCCTTTCCTTTCAACCTACCTATATTTTGCCCCCTAACTTTTGTTATTGTCCCATGAAACATCCCTTTCACTCTTGTTCCACCCCGCCTGCACTTTCTTCTTCACCTCCCTTCCTCTCTGCCTGGACTGCTCTGAGATCTGTCCCATTTGTGGAGGTAAACAAGCGATCTTAAATGATGCTTCAGATTATTTGGCAGAGATGGACTCAGTTGTCTGTGATAGATCTGTGGGCTGATCCCCGCAGTGTTTTCCAGTGTTTTGCTTTGTTTGTGTAAATCATATCGAGCCACCCAAGAGTATGATTGCAACGTGGCAGACAAACAAAGCCGTGTCTGTCTGTGAGTTAAAAGGACAGAGTAACTTCTTTGTTTGGACCAACACACACACACACACCAACGGTTTTGTCATCAGGGTGACTGTGTATGAAACATCCAGTGGCTGAATGTTAAAAAGAAAAGGAGCTGCAGACAGAAGCACAGTTTAAGTTTTATTGGCATTCAGAAGTAGTAGTTTGTTCTTTAAGGGGCACTTTGAGAGTCGCTAATGCCAGAGCTCAAACTAAAACACACCTTCCAGGGAAAACACACCCTGACTGATGGTGACACACACACAGCAGTCGAGCTTGTGAGAATGAGTCCCGCCACACACACACCTGTTTGAGGCAGTCGGCCTTGTCTGTGCTGGCCTTGACACACCTGTAGGATCTGTTTGTGGATTCAGATCAATCACCTGGCAGCAAAGTGTGTGAAGGTGTGTGCACCAATGCATGTTTCAAGAGCAAATGTGTGCGCATGAGCCCACAGCTCCTGACGGAAACACAATCTTCCCCCTCAGAGGAACGCAGACAGGTTTGTTGGCTCGACAGCAAATATGAAACCACAGCTGACTGTTGATGTCGCGCCTCACCATTCCGCTCGTGTTCCACCAAACGAGACACTATTCAGAGCAAATGCAGCGACACAGAACCTTCCTCTGCAGGTCGGAGAGACGCAGCACGAGGGGGGTCGGGCCATTAAAGCAATAAAGCAGCAGTCAGGCAGGAAGATTGAAGGAAACAGAACCATCACTGGAGCGTGCGGGTGGTGAGACAGGAGATGAGAAATTGACAGACAGACAGAGAGGAGGACCATCCTTCACATCAAAGAGAGAATATGAGTTTGACCTCCTGAGGGGAAGGTGGCACGGTGGGGTCTGACCCTTGACATCTGTAAAGATACAGTTCCCCCGAAACATCTTAAAGAAGCACAACTGTTGACCCAACTAAGCCAGAAAAACAGCTCCCGTTTCGCATTCGTGGACATATTTATGTTGACAGGTTACATTTTCAGAAGCATTTAAAACGTATCGACAAACTAATATAAACTATAAACTAAAGTCAAAACAAAACATTTAACAAGCTTAAAAAATCCCAAATATGCCTCTTAATTTTAAAGACATTGTGTAACTTAAAAACCCTGCTTGAGCTAGAAAGGCACTCAGAGAGCGCAGACTTCCTCTGAGCCACTCATCCAAACTCTTTTTTTTTTACCCAATATTAATGGCTCTCTTATATTTTACAAATCTTTCTTCAAAAATCTACAGACGACAGTGAGCAAACAGCGCAAAGGAACAGGCTGGCAGAAGAGTTCCGGAACTACAGAGAGGTACTAGTTTGCATTTTTATGCTAAGAGACAAACCTTGTTGGAGCTATGAATTATTTTTTTTATTATTTTATGAATTAGCAATCAATAGTGGCCACAGAACAATGGCTTGACTTAGCAAAAGTGCTGTTGGTCTCAGTACAAGCTGTCTACCACTACACTTGACTTTGTGTGAGCATAACGTGTGCAAAAGATCGGCAGCTTTTTCCACAATCCCCTAACCGTCTACATTTGTAAGTCTAGTCTTTAGGCTATTTTTCGCCAGCTCCAGAACACATTTGCAAATGATCATTTTGGTGGATTGTAGCTTCTTAGATTAACATCTGAGTCTGGTAAAAATATTTTGGTGATGTTCTAGATCAAGTCTGGCCAACCACATTTTTTTACTGTGTTGCTGAAAAGAGAGTTAAAACATAAACCTGTGTGTCACAAGGTTGATGGTTTCCATCCGGCGTATATCTCTTGTGCATGTATTTTTAAAATTCATACATTTTACCATGATCCTCCTCGAAATATCAAGCGGTGTAGATAGAAATGTGTGCGTCATTTATTTGACTTATATATATATATATATTTTTTTTTTTTTAGGTGCCTCATGCCACCAATAACATCGCCCCGGTCTCTGTAGGTTTATTGTTAATGTTTCAAAGTTATTTTGACATTTTGCCGGAATACCTCGTACTTTTTCGTCTTATTTCCTGTGTAAATGGTCATCTCCCAAAACCGCAGCCAGTTTGGCGACTCATTTGGTGAAGAGCCACATGAAACTGGGGAAAGAGCCGGTTGGCCGGGCCTGTTCAATATGACTGTCTGGTTCCACATACTTCAACTGTAGTACGTACCCCTGTCATTGCTGAACTGTACATGAAGTACGGGCAAGTTCCAGAACACTACTGCCACCTAATGTCCCACTGAACACACTATCAATAAAATTTCATCTGTTGGTTTTATGAAATCACCATGATGTGAGATGTTTATTCTTCATGCTGAAACATTCCACTCATAGCAGGGCCTGCAGCAGCACACTGTATTATGACAGAACAAAAGTTATATAACTGTTTTTTCCCCCGCCACGATGTGAATAGTGTGGAATTCAGGTATTAAAATAGATAGTGTTACAGTTCCTACAGTTACAGGAAGTGTGTTCCTCTCATTAGTGGCAGAGCGCGGCAGCGAAGTCAGAGTCGCGCACTCGCAAACCCGTCGCCTGTGTAAAACGGATGGCTTGGTGTCACACGAGACGCTGACGACGCTGTCGTGTTTACACGTCTCGCCTGTGATTCTGGCACGCTCATTAAGATGGCACACCAGGGAGGACAGATAGCAGCTCGGCTTGGCTCACTATGAACCGAGTCGGGGTAATTTGGGGTCTTTCTAAAAAAGCCTGCTATGTTCAAATCTCTTTAAAGTGTCGACAGCTTATTTACTGCTCAGCGAGACACCTGAGTTTGTTTCATTTCCACACACAAATCACGCTCCGAAATGCAGATGTGCGGGTAAAATGAGGGATAAATGAGTCTCACAGGAGTGTGACTGCGCATCTGTGGAGTGAGTCAGTGCTCCGCCGGAGTGTACCTGTCTGGCGGCCTCAGTTATTCTGTTTGCCTCATCATCTCTCCACACAAGCAGACTGAACAAGCCGTTTTTCTGCTGGTGCTGACACCAGAGCCTTTAAAGCGACAGCTAGTTTCCTGCGACTTGATTTTTTTTTTTCTTCTACCATTTCAATTACGGAGCAGTTCTTCTCTAAGTTCTTCTCTAACTGGTTGAACTTTTTACGGTTTAATCTGGAAGTTGTTTCGAGGATCCGCCTTGGGTGCGATCATCTCTGTGTGCGAGGGCTCCAGACAACCATCTCCCCCAGGAAACCTCCACCAGCTCCTCCTAATCATGAAGAGTGTCTGTGTCAAGCGACAGTGTTCAAGTTCCGCTCCAGGGCCACCTCCAGATGGCGTCGTGACGGGATGCCCAAACCACCTCAACTGCCTCCTCGCATTATGGAGAAGCTGCGGAGGCTGATGTGAGTCACCTCGAGGAGAAACCAGAGTGAAGCCGATTGTACCCATGAATCAGTTACTCCTGGTCATTTCACACAGCTGGTGATCATGGGTGAGGGAAGATCAAGTCCAAGACAGAGACCAGTGCATACAGAGTCCAAGACCAAGACTTTGAGGGCATGAAACCGAGTCAAGACCGAGACTGAGACCAAACTGAACACAGAACAGAACTAGTATGTTCCAATGGAAGCGTTTCAATTCTTCATTTATTCTGAAAAAATGGCTTCTGTTTCTTTTAAAAAATAAGTGTGTGAGTCAGAACCTCAGTCCCAGTTGACACACTCAAAAATGCTTTGGCTTCTCCAATAGATACTGGGCTTGAACCAGCGACTACAGTATCTTGCTGTTTCCTCATCATTTCTATCAGCCTCGTCTGCTGTTGAGTTTGTGATCTGGGAATTGCAGACGTCTCCTTCCCGCCCTGCTTGAACCGGTTTTACTGAGAGATTACACAAACACAACTGCTGATTCGGGCCCAGCCTGATGGGCCAGACACAGATGAGCCCCTTGTGTCATGTGAGAAAACTCCACCCCACGAAAAAAGTGATTAAAGGTGTTTGTGGAATTAACCCATTATAAACAACACTAAGCAAAAAAACAATAACAAAGTGCTTCCCTCCACCATGCCGCTCAACTTCACCCATTTTGTTATTCTGACCCACGTTTACTGTGTCAGTATAATTCGGCAAAAAAGAGCTTGCACTGTAGCCATGTCTCTTTCAAATGCTATCGCTATCGAATGAGCGATAGCATTTGCTTACCAAAGGCTCAACGTACTGACAATCGTCATGTGGATCTGTGCATCCACGATGTTGCCGCATGCTAAGGCATTTCAACTGGATGAAATGCTTCCTCTTCCACTGGATTTCCTGATGCCAAACGCAATGGTTGGGGTTGAGATGAGGGTGCCTTCATTGTTGCCTTATGTCCCTATGTGTAATCACATTGGTAGTCAGTCTGGTGTTGCTTGTTTCAGCTGACGCCTCATTGGTTAAACTGTGCCTTCTTGATCGGTTGGAACAAAAACCTGAACCATGCCCGGTTTGCCCACCCGTGACCGAGGGCATCCACAGAAAAGTGCCCTTTTTTATGTCTCGTCTCATCCACTGAAGCATCTGAATAGCCTGCTAGATGGATATGTCCAGAACAAACACAGGCAACAACCCTTCAAAGCTAGTAGACCCCTCCAATATTTGGTCGAATCATTCCACTCCCTTTATAGCGTCTTAGAATTTATATCCCGCAATCTGTTTTGACTGATCTTGTTCTTTACAGAAGTAGGATGAATGTTTTCCAACAGGAGAGCAGGCGAGTGCAGGTCCAAATCTGATCCCAGCCGCTTGGATCCTGTCATCGGGTCCACTTAAGTGTGCTGAGTATGAAAAATACAAGTGCGAGAGGAGGAAAATTGCCCAACATACAAGATAAAGCTCTTAAGACAAAACATTGAGGGGCCTTCAACCAAGCCCACCGGGCGGCCGCAGCAACCAAACAAGCTGGCATGAATTAGAAATGAGGAACATTGACACAGAGAAGTTTTCTGCACTGATGACAACAGCTGCTGATTCACCTCACATGAATATTGCCGGCGACGGTAACCTGCATAAACCGGGCCCGTCGGGAGTTGCTTTCTTAAACAAACACCAGCAGCAGGAGTAAACTGTGAGCAGCGGTGGCTTCAGTGGGACGTTAAAGGTCGCTCTTGCACACCAATTAGGCTGCTTTCCAGGGGAAATAAGCTGCAGGGTGAGAAGTCGTGCGAGCAACACACCTGAATAACAGTCCGCAGCAACAATCGCTGCTCTGTGTTGCCAGCGGAACATCCAGAGGGCCCGCTGGCTGTGAGGTGATCCGAGTTTATCTCTGCGGAATCGCAAACAGTTCACACCCTAGTAATTGCTTTCGGTGTGACTTCGTGCTCATGTTTGGTCCCTTGCCGCGCCAGAAGAACTTCAATTTTCAGTCAGGATATTAAGCCGAACGCTGGGTGTCACGAGTTTACAGAACTTTAATGTCATGTTAAATAAGTGATGCTGTGTTTTTCGAGGGGGAACATCAATCCTGGAAAGCCCAACTTCCTTCCTGTCTGAGCGATATCACAACACAAACACACACACACACACACACATATAATCCTGTCCAGCAGCTAGGCACCCTGGGAGTGCCACACACACACATACACACTCCAGCTGTACAGAAAATGAGATAAAGACAAACATCGTTCCCATTCCTCCCTGGGTGTGGGAATAGCAAAACAGCTATTTCAGGAAGATGAGTGTGTATGTTTGGAGCACGCAGCATTTCCACTGCAAAACTGACTGTTCAGTCGTAATTGTAATTCAGAGCAAAAGCAAATTTGTTAGTTTCTTAACAAGGCAACTGAAAACTAATGTTTCAATGTTTCAATGAAGCCATCAGAAATGATTAGAAATGGGCAGGGATTCAAAAAATCAGGATTTAAAAATGTTTGTTGACTTTTTCTCCATTTTTATTTTTATTGAGAACCTAACTATCATATCAATTTTTGACTGTTTTCATATATTTTTTTATTTTTTTAATTTTTCTTTTTATTGAGAATCTAACTATCATATCTATTTTTATTTTTATTTTTATTGAGAATCTCAAGTTTAATCTTCTTCTTCCTATTCCGTGCATCCTTCCCACTCCTCTCTGTGTCCTCAGAAACACAACATTAAGTTAACCGTGAAAAACAAAATTATTATTATTAATCATACACACAGCATCGTGGGAAGCAATGCCAGCCAGGACAGTCTCTCACTCTGTTGTCCATCTGGAGTCCAAAAGAAAGTCCACACAGCAACCTGAAACCTCCACCTTCATCTCCCAGACCCCTGACCTTTGACCTTGTGAGTCGCCGCAACAATCAGAAGATATTTACAACACATTTTTACACTGCTTGCTGACTAAACGAAACAGTAACCCTATCTTCAACAAACCTGCAGGACAAACAGCATCTGAACTTCAGGGAATGTTCGGGAATCAGGAAAACAAGCGTCACCAAATAAACAAGTGAGGTGCTGCTGCGACTGTTCTAGTAGACCAACATTGTGCTGCTGAAAGCCGTCCTTACTAAGGCTCTGAGCCAAAGAGACGCGGGAGTCATTTTGTTTTGTTCGACAGCTGGTGCTCAGGGAGCTCAGTGGAGCAGGGTTTGAGATCACATTAAGGGAGAATTAGCGCAGTTTCAGATATAAATCTGATGATTTTGTCCGTAAATGAAGGCGTCTTTTGTACTGTTTTCTGATTAAACATTTCCACACAACGCTGAATAGTTTACAAAGGGGCCACTTCATAGAGGGCTGTCAAACAATTCTTCATGATGTAGTCACCTGATAAGGTTTTCCAACAGGTGACTACATCATGAAGCTCACGAAGAAGGGTCTGCAACGCTGCCAACAAAGCAAATGGTGGCGGCTCGGAGTCAAACCGGAGACCAGTACCGGTCCGTGGATCAGTTGGAACCGGGCCACGCAAGCAATAATTTATTCTTTCAGTTTTGTCTAGTAGCTGAGTCTGAAGGATCTTTTATTTTGAAAAAAAAAAAAACAACTACTTTATTTTGAAAAATGGATTCTCTCGGTTAAGCCTCGGTCACTTGAGAACAAAATGAGTAGGAAACAACTGATTTTTTGTGAAGGGGAAAAGGCTCAGTGAAGAGACAGCCTACGACTTCCAAGAAGAAGAAAGTTTAGCAGTCGTAGTTGAAATATGGATTTATCGCGGCCATCTACCGTCAGTCTCTCATGGTCTTGTTGCAGAGGAACAAGCTCAACAATATGGTGATTTAATATTTTCATGCACTTTATATTCGGTTTTGAGGTGCATCTCTATGCTATTTTGAAGGCATGTTTAAATGTTACCATAGTAACTAGAGTCAGAGAGCGTTGGAGCACTAGTCGAGAGGAGGAGAGTTTGTGAGTCTTAGTGGGCACATAAACATGCAGAGGCCTTATCTGACGCTTCAAAGTGGCAACTTCATGCACCCCGGGCCACGTTCCAATTCCGCAGTGCGCGGTGATAAAAAGGTGGAGGACCACTGATCTAAAATACGAAACATTGCCACATAATTCCACATATCCTGTTACATGCATTTGATGTCTTCAGTATGCATCTACAATGAAGAAAAAACACTAAATCAGAGGGCGTGTCCAAACTTTTGGCCGGTACTGTATATAATTGTGAAAAGATTAAGAAGCTAGGTGACTTGAAGTGCTACAGCCTTTGGCTCAGCTCATCATCCACTCCATCCATCCCTCACTCAAGACCCTAAGTAGCACTTTATGAACAAGATTAACCACTGTCTCAAACTTAGAGGAGCTGATCCTCATCCTCAAATGTTTGGTTTACGCAACAAATAGCTGACTTTAATGTTGCATGACATGTATCTGTTTGCAGCCAGGATTTGGGTCACAGCGTGAGCTTGTACTTGCTGACTCCCCTCAGCTTCCTTCCTTGGACGTATGTAACCTCAGATGCCGTGGTGGTGAACCTCTTCGACCCAACTGATCAGTGAGGCTGCTGCCTCTCCACAGATGTGATGGGCGCGACCAATAACAAAGGCTGAAATGTGGAAAGTGCTGACGCCCTGCTTGTTACCCAGTTATGTACCAGTGCAGCCTGCGAGTATTTAACACGCACGTCAACCGTAAACGTCCTCCTCAGGGCTCCTAATGTATCAGGAACAATGCTGACCTCAGCTGGCCCAACTGAGACACTGCTGTTGTTTACAGTGGTGCATTAAAAGAATTATGAGGCAGAGTGCAGGGTTCAGTCAGTCCGGGGAGGAGGGCAGACAGGTGGAGCTGAGGACTGGACAGGTAGATCCATGCCGGCGAGGAGAGCGAGACGGACGCTTCATAGAAGGGAGAGAGCAAGAGAGAGAGAGAGGGAGAGAAGCGGTGGAGGGAGAGAAGCATCCCACGCTTAATTAATTAGAGTGAAAGCACTCTCGGCTGCTTGAAAGGCAATTTAGGCGTGTAACATCTCCACAATAACACACTCTCAAACGTGCAAAAAAACATGGCCACACAAACACACACAAACCTTGCATAACCTATTTCCACGGCCTTAATTGAGGAAAGCCTGAAAAAAACAAAAAAGCTGGAGAAAGAAGAAGCGAGGAGGAAAGTAAATGAGCAGGGTGGGAGGAGGGGGGCGATGGGAGGAGGGAGGGGGATCTAGGAGAGGAACAGAAAGGCTGGTTAGAGAGAAGAGGGAGAGCCAAAAAAATAATAGCAGTCAAGTGCAGTGGAGGAGAGAAAAGGGAAGGAGAGGGTGACGGAAACATGAAATACTTGAAGACACCGAAGATCATCTCAAGGTGGGGAGATAGAAGGAAGCCTGTTCGGGGGGAGGGGAGGAGGGGCTGGCGATGGAGGTGGAAGAAGAATTGAGATACCAAAGTGTGGAGAAAACAGAGCATGAGAGGCCGCGATGAGATAAGTAGAGGACACGAGAGCAGAGAGAGAGGGATGAAGGCAGAAGAAACGACTCACTGAGTCAAATGGCTTAAAGGCACGGAGACATGTGCGTGTGTGTGTGTGTGGGTGTGCGCTCCATGCATGTATTAAGTGAAGTCATCAGAGTGCATCACTGTTAGACGTACTGTAGATTCATGCAGTGATGGGTGCGTGCGAGTGCTTTTCATTTGTCGGCCACATTGTCCAGAATAAAGCACCGCCGCCCTACAAATAGGCAGTTAAAAGCAGGCAGCTCAGCCTCAAGTATGGACTGGAAAATGCAACCGACTGAGTGGAGGACTGTCAGTTGAAATGAATGTCTCTTCAATAATTATTCATTTGTAGCTGATCATTTAGGGGGACGTTGGCCATAATAAAAATATTGATAATTCAGATTTAGGTCATTTCAGCAGCGAAACAATAGTAAAGGTGAATGTGTCTACTGTGACCAACGTGGTTCTTTTCTTTTTCTTCTTTTCCGTTCTTTTCCACTTGTTCTGTGTTCTGTTTTTGAACTGTTCTATAAAGTATGTCTCTCTATTGTAGTCACTTCATTAGTTATTGCTCTTGGATTCCAATACCAGTATTTAATGTCACAATAATGGAAAGCCAAAAACAGAATGTTGTTCTAATGTATCTTCGTAGGGTAGTTTAGTATTGGATACGGTTATAATGAAATAAATAACCTACAATACTTGCGTGTTTCTTCTTCTTTAAAAAGTACCCGTTGGGTCAAGATGTCTGCGGTAATGCAAAAAGTGACATTGCTTACGTTTAGTGAATATAAATGGCTTCAAAATGACATGTATTTATGGATCAGAATTCATAATAGAACAGATAGTTTCCCCTCCGTCTGCTGATTAATTTCAAAGTAAATGGACATTCCACTTGGTGGCCTTGGTTAATGATTATGTATGACTGGAAAATGAATAAATGAAAGAGCAGAAGTTGTTTTTTTGCGTTTTTTGGGACCATTTATATTCCACAAAAAAAAGTTTTCATTTATTATGTTGTCTCAAGGCAGACAAAATAGTAAAAAAATATACATTTTAGGAAAGAGGAAACATTTTTAATGCTAAAAAGGACAAGAATGCTAAATATGTTCAAAAAAAAATTGAAGAATAAGAATAACGTGCAATGGTCACATATAAACAAAAGCCACTTCGGTTCGATACAAGGTCCTTCAGTTGTGTGCATGCGTGTCTGCTGGCTTGTGCTGGCAGACATGATTTACTGCTCCGATCCATCCAGCCAATAAACAACCAGGCCGGCCACGTTCCATTCCTTAATGAGTCTCCTTATCTGCCCCCTCCTTCCCTCTGTCCATCCTTTGTTTACTGTCCTTTACATTATCTCCTCCACTCTCCGCCCTATCATCACTCTTGCACTTTCTATTTGAATACATTTTCTTTCTGGCGTCCTGGTTTGAAAACAAGAGATGACATTGTCACAATGGCGCTGAGGTTCCGCTGCTGTCATCCCATGAAAGTCATATGATCAAATACGCTGGTATGTACAGCCTACGACTTCCAAGAAGAAGAAAGTTTAGCAGTCGTAGTTGAAATATGGATTTATCGCGGCCATCTACCGTCAGTCTCTCATGGTCTTGTTGCAGAGGAACAAGCTCAAATACGCTGGTATGTCCTTGTCCTTTGTATTTTTTTATATTTGAGTTGTGTTGTTTCCAGGAATTCAGTTTCTCCTACAGAACACTTTGGGAATGTGCTTAGATGCAACATCAAAATGAGACTCAAACAAGGGCTTTGACTCTGTCACCATCTGAGCAGGGTTGTCCATTGTGGTTATAGCACCATTTTCTACAGCTGGAGCACAGAACATTCCAGTTAAACAAGGTGCTGGCAAGTGAGGATCGCAGATGACAGTCGTGGTTGAGCTGATCTCCAACAATAACTGTGTTCAGGCAGGAGGTGGAAGAACATGTGGGATGGTGCTGGGCCAACTATCGTCACACCGAAGGCTAAAATACATGGGTCGAACAAAACAACGAGGTGCTTCACTCCAAACCAGCTCAGTTTCCAAAGCTAAAATACACAGTTCCAAACGGAATCTCAACGATCCTTCTTATCTTGGACTGCTGAGTGAAGCGGGTGTCCCTAACTAGCCAGTGTTGCTAACACATCGGTCCATTTGTGGAATGTGTCCCACATGTCACGGGATGATGACGTCACATCCAGCAGCTACCAGCGACGACAATCGACTCCTCGGCAGACAGTTATGCACTTCTGAAGATACTTTTATTACCAGCGAAAAATGTGCATCAATGAAGTGGTTTTCAGCCTTACAGAGTCCGTCCTACTAAACAATGACACAGAAATGTCACCCACTCATGGCGCGGTCTTCGTCAAACCAGGATATCAAAGGACTGATTCTGTAAGGTTGAAAACAAGACATCAAACATCATCTTTTGTGGATATAAATGTTTAGCGTGTGGTAGAAGGCATCACCCAAGCCTTCATTCCATGTTTCGCATTAAAACGTTTTTTTTAAAAAAACAGCAACTGGTCGGACACGTTCCACAAGTGTGGTACCTGCACCGGTCACTAGTGCATGCGCTGCCGAAAGAGACTTTGACGGTGTCTTACAGTTCCGTCATTATTTGCACGGGCTTGTTTTCAGCACAAAACAAAGCCGGTCATGACTTGAACCCGTGCTTTCTCACGTGCTTCCGTAGCATAAATCACATTAACTGCAGTTATATCGAGTGGATGGGATTAGAGCGGGGACACAATGTAGGAGACATCAATCTGGTCTGGAAGTCAGCCATCAATGAGCTCCTCTCACATTTCGCCGGGTCTTCTCGGCCAGCTGGCACCGGCTGACGTCGCGCAATGATTTACTATAATGTCTCCTCACTTGTGGCAGCCGAGGCTCCACTGAGCGTGTACGACATATGGAGCGCCGAGATAATTCTGTGTATGGTAAAGCATTTAGCCTTCATTGTTTTGGTCAGTCAAAGCGACGCTGCCTGTTTGTTGTGTCCTTCTGAACATGGATGTTTGAGTTGCCTTTCCAGTTATTGAAGTTCATATTCCAGAAAACTGTTCAGTGAGTTTCACCTACTGATTCGTCCTAGAGTGACATGTTGGCTTGTCTGGGGGAGAATGATCGGGATATAGTCAAACTCAACGCCCGTGGGTCTCATTCTGCTCAGATACATATTCAGAATTCACCATTTGAAGATCACTTTATACTGGATCAGATCCAATCTATTGGACATGAACCCTTTGCCGCCTGAGTTTTTGTAATGAAATATTCAACTTTGATAACACTCTTTCAAAAAATTGTAGCTTTAAAATGGCTAGAGATAAAGGCAAACTGTATTTGAGAAATGAGTTGGAGCTTTCTACGGATTTGTAGATATCACGATACCACTGAGTGGCAGCCACAGTGAATTACATACTTCCACTAATGTTTATCTGATCCAGTGGAAATACTCATCTCTCGAGCAACAATAGCAATGATGATGTGCAGTACATGAACGTTGTTTGCTGTTGCTATTTGCATTGTATTTTCTACCGCTATTTCAGCATTTTTATTTACTTTTTTTAGATTTCCCGCTACCTCTGTCACCGCTTTGACCGTGCCTCCCCCACGCTCTGGACACAGTGGAGCACCAGTAATACATAATGTCAGTTACTATTATACATCCTAAAAGTCTCATAATACTCTGCAGAAGCAGCTGTAATTGGAGAATGAATCCACAATAAATATGAATCCTGTCTCCACCCATTGTTTTGTTTGGCAAGTTTAAAGTATGAGCTCAAAAAGAGTCCAAGACAAATGTGGTACTTTTTACTCATCTGAAGCTGTGTTTGGAAATAACAGGATGATCACTTCTAATAAAAGGTCAGCGATGAGCAAGAGTTATAATTTCCTTGGCTTCACTTCTCATTGTTACCTGCCGAGGTGTCAGCGCTCCTCAAGGTTCTCCTGTATGGTTTCTTTCAAAGACGAATGCTAAAGGTCAAACCTGATGGGCTATAGCTGCTTTCTCCAACAGGCTATCTTTAGTCTCAGGGGTTATCTCTCAAGGATGGCGCTAAATCCAGTGAAAGTCCTTCCTCCTGGTGCAGTTTCATTAGCAGCTAAAGATTTCAGTATTTTACGTGGCAGTATTACGGTGTAATGATTTGCTCAAGCTGGTGCAGTGAAGTGCTTTGGAAGAGAGAGTGGTGGTGCAGGATTTAAGAGTGACCAGTGCTATACTGAGAGAGAAAGAGAGAAAGAGGCCGACAAATGAGAAGAACGATACACCCATTCATGGTGGAATCAATGGAGTTATAGTCATCTACCAATGGTCTTTTTTTTTCAGCGACACCTCTGAATCTCTTGCCCTCTTGTTGGACCTTTAGTCAGGTAGTCTTGGCGAAATGTTGTTGAACACTGGTGGATGATTCAATTGTTTCTGACTAAACTACATTGCCTGGACAACAAAGGTGGAGCTTTTCCATTATTTCCTTTGCTCTTGTGTTGACAACGGTAGAGTCCGACCACTAGGAAAAGTTTCTTCATGAGGTTAAGGTCTGGACTTGGTGGTGGCCTTCTATGGGCGAAAATTATCATCTTCCACTCGTCCAGAATTTGAGCCACATGAAACCTCGAGTTGTCATACAGACATATGCATGAGACATCATGAAAACACTATATCACCGGAGCCCTGGTTACGGCCATCTACTTCCACCTAAGTGAACAAAAAATATGAACGGCAGTCAATGGAGAGATGAAAGTTATCTTTTGATCCAGCCTGGAATATGCCATAGAACTGACTCTGAGTTTGAAAGATACGTTCTAATTCCAAGTGAACGCTGCTTTTCGACCGACATCAAAAGTTACTTTAGGTTCTGTGTGATATGTAGCAGTGAACTACAATGTTGGTTTCAGTGGGACAAGCTCTGCAGGGTCACGGTAAGTGTTTGCTCTCTTCCACCTTTGATAGTTTAGTATCTTTAGCATCTGCGGCGTTTGACTTGTAGTCCACATAGTTATGTGCCTTCACAAGCAAATAAATCATAGATTACACTACAAACTTTTATCATTATTTATCATTTAAATGAAGGTACAGCATATGTGAGATCCAGGGCAGGAGGCAATGTGGACCAGAAAACAACCTTTATCAACCCATAAACATCCATTCTGTTTTTTTCCAGCTCTTATGTCCCATGGACCGACCAGTAGGAGCAGAGACGTAGGCTGCCTATGGAAGGTTTGTACCTACTGGTGAAATCCAAGTTCATATTTGAATCCCAAAACACTCGGCTGACACAAAGTTCTGACACTGAGCTGATCAATACATGTTCAGGCATCTCATGAGTCCTTCAGAAATGATTAGTAGAATACACCCCCCCAAAAAAACCAAGCCATTAAAGATAATCATAAATTGTAAAATACTGATATTTTTATTTTCAAAAATGCAGCAGAAATGTTTTATGCTTGACACAATCCAGCCATCCACTGAGTCAATCAACCCAAATGGAAAAAGAAACAAAAACAAAAACCCATACAATTTTTTTTCTTAATACATAATTTTTTTTTTTCAAAAGTCCTTCGCTCTTTATCCACAATTTTCCACTTTCTTTTTTCTCCTGAAGTTACCTAGGATCATGACAGGAGGTTAAATAGGACGGAACAAGATGTTAAGGAACTGAGGGACAGGGACAATAATAGCCTTTGTAGCGTTATAATCTGAGAGAGGTTGGTGAAAAGTACAAGAGCCGTGTTTTCAGAGAGGATGACATCGGCATTCTTGGAGCACGACATTTAATTTCTCAACCGGTGTGGAGATGAATTGACGCGGCCACGGTCAGCAAGTAGTCACTAAAACAATGGATATAATAATGTATATAATATGACAGTAATATTCTGAACAAGCGTCCGTTCCATGGGAGCTTCACCGAGTGTGAAAAACTTAAAAATAGATATCACAATAGCACTGTCGATAGCTTTTTCTTATGGCTTCAAGATTTGTTTATTGTCAATATATGAAAGTGAAGCAGCCATAATGGAATATGTTTATTTATCAATTTAATTGGATTTGAAATAATTTAGTCTTTGACTACAGTAACATAATTCAGTCTTTCATCTGCAAGTGTAAAACA
This sequence comes from Synchiropus splendidus, assembly GCF_027744825.2. Classification (NCBI taxonomy): domain Eukaryota; kingdom Metazoa; phylum Chordata; class Actinopteri; order Syngnathiformes; family Callionymidae; genus Synchiropus; species Synchiropus splendidus. Next base: position 15,268,093 of record NC_071343.1, on the reverse strand, counting down.
TGGCTGGGGGACATAAGCATTTATCAGTCATTTATTGCTTTATATGAGAACCTGGCAGGGTCGCAGGCGGCCAGTCAAATGCCTGTAGAAAATTTTTAGCTTAAAACAAGTCCAGCGCAAAAGCCGAAAATGCCCCGTCCTAAAATGATATGGCTCAGCCACTGAATTGTTAAGTTGTAAAACCAAAGCTTCACAAAGTTCGAGTGAAGGATCAAGACAAGTATTCTCGTCGGTCCACAACACGTGGTGTCAGAAGTGGGATGGCGACCAATTGGATGAGCTTCGACGTTGCAGTGGTAACACCCGGTACTGCACCTGTGCTGCATGGTTTCCTCCCTGGCTGCACTTGCCTCCTACACCTCCCTCTGAAAGGGCCCAAACATGATGGCATGGTAATGTTTATGCACCCAAACTGGTGCTCAATGTCGACCGTATAAAAAACAAAGTCATGGTGACCGTCCTCTCAAACCATCATTAATCACGCCTGTGATGGTTTTGTAACCGACATAAAACCACAGACTCATGAGCGGAAACACAGCAGTTGCTCCTCTAGAGACAATTCTGTTTCATATTGGATTTTTTTTTCACCGGAATATCATCACATCTTTCTCTGACTGGTAAATTATAATCCAGGGAGTCTGTAAGGCATTTCAGGGGAGGGGGGGCGAACACAAGGGGGGTTGATGGTTTTTGGCTGGTGCACAATCATCAAACCAATATTGCATTATCTACACAGTACTAGCTCGTCGTCAACGGACAGAATGGTCTCAGAAAAATATTCCGGGTCACATGAGAGGCGCGCACACTGGAACAAATGAGGATGTGCATAGCAAATAAAGCGCTCACAGAATGGTACTGTGTACATACTACAGTGGGTGAGATCGGAGGACAACCAGCCGCGCGTCATCAGGACATCTACACAATAATATAGTTATATCTAAAATGAAAGCAATGATGTGGTTAAATAAGTCATGTTGAATGCAAGAGCAGGTAAATGCTATAAATCATAATATATCTTTCTATTTACAGTAGAGCTGAACACTTAGCTGGTTAGAGTGACTCTTCAGGAAGTCTGGCTTGGCACACTTTCCTTCTCTGTCTCACTATCTAAGTTTTCCTCCAGCTAAAGTTTCTTTTAATCCCTCGTCTTTTCCAAACATCCATCGGAAGGATGACACTTCCCCTCCTCAGATAAGCTTGATCCTTGGCTTGACAGCGCCGTTTGATCTCTGAATGGAAAATAAAAATGCTACATTCACATTTCACAGGTTGTTCAAGTTGACATCAACAGTCTGTGTGTGCGTTTCTTTTCTTTTTTTTTTTTTTTGCTCAATTCTGCGTCGGCTGGGTCCCAGCGGCCGTGCAGCGCTGGGACGGTAAAACCATGGCTGAACCTTATGTAAGAGTATTCCACAGACTTAGAAAAAGCAGAATGTTTAATATCCAAAGCAGAGACGTCGGACGGATGTCTCAGCTCGGCTTGTCTCGGGTTGAGAGCAAATGATGCATAGAACTGCATCTCCGTGGAGCCTGTTGGTGTTAGTTCCTCACGACGCCACACACAGCTGTCAGTCTCTTCATCCTGTTACTAGAACTTTCCGTCTTCCCATCAGTAACAATCCTGCAGGGTAATTAGTAGAGGTATTTCAGTCCTTTGTTTCCTGTATATGTGGATATATTGTCGTGATTATGTCCTCCTCTGTGTGCAAGCCTCCCGCTGTGGTTATACACGCGTGGTGGAGTGTGTGTGTGTCGAGATGTGTGTGTGTGGCAAGTGTGTGTTACTATAGGGGCTGTGGTGTGTGTAGCCCTGGTGAGGATGCCCCATTCTCATGCCCACCACGGAGCCGGGCGTCATGGGTGTCATTGGCGTCGCCGGAGTGACGGGGTGGGACCCCGGCGTCACAGGGAGAGATCCCGGGGTGAGCGAGGTCATGAGGGGCACGTCGTCCGGGGAGCGGCGCAAGGTGAGCGTGTAATCGGGCGGGCAGGTGAGGCGCACAGTGTCCAGGGTGCTGTAGATGTCCTGAGTGTCCAGCCCGTCCAGAGCGTCCAGCGTGTCCAGGGTGTGGTGGTGGTGCGTGTTGTTCCTCTCGTCGGCCGACGCTGCGTCACATTCCAGCTGCTTCACCTGAAGGGATGAACACATGAATCATACATTCAATAGTACATTCAATAGCGACTCTCCAAACTTGAAGAGTCTTCCTCCTCATTCCTCAACAATGTGTCGCTCCAAAAGTGTCAACACAGCAAACTATGAAGTTTTGCAAAAAGTGCAGAGACGGCAAGAAATTAGAAGTGGAGGAATTCAACGGAATTGGGGTCACATTAATGAGAGAAGGGATAGATCGATCAAAGTAGCGCTACTTCTCTGAGAGGCCAGTTCAGGTGACTTGGACATGCCTACAGTACAGTGCGTTCGCATCAGACGCGACTTGGGCGACACTGGTCACACCACCCGAGTAGTCACCAGCGACTTACTCCTACCTCTAGAGTTACGTTTTAAAAAGGCAGATCAACCTTCTGGGCTGGTCTAAGGTTAATGGAACATTAACATGGTGGATCTGAGAGGATGAATTGGATAAGTCGCCATAAAATCTGGAGATTTCTCAATTTCAGCATTTGATTTGACAAATGTCGCCTGCAACAAGTCGCTTGGGACATGAAGCTTCAACCCTGTCACCCAAACTTCAACTGGATTTGCACTCAATAGTGGGGGTGTAGCAGACGGGACCAGCTAGGAGGAGCAGGCTGTGGAATACAGTAGCTTTCAGAGGACCTCACGCTCCCCACAGTTTTGTCTCTGCACTAGTTCACCCATCCCTTAAATAGTATCAATTTCTTGACTAATGGTATCACACCTTATCATTTTGCATTCTCTTGTTTGCATCTTTTTCAAACACTTTGACATGAAAACCAGGTTTTGCGACTGGCCGGCTCACTACATAGCATCAGTAGCCCTAACCCCAACAGAAAGTAGCCCATTGGTTGGGGCAATGTCCTTGGCACTACATGCAGTGTGAGGTAAGAAAATACTGGTAAGCTCAAATATCGCAATTCCATGATATTGTGTCGATAATTTGGCTAAAATATCGCAATATAGGTTGTGTGACAACGTCTTGATATTTGAAGTTGTCTATAGAATTATTTCAAAATACATACATTAATACGTGGATATACTGCTGCATTTGTCATGTGTTGAATTCTAACGTTTTCTTTTTGCACACTGAAGTTAGTCATTCCACCGCTGGACTGAATTTAACTGAAAGTCTAAGTGTTATGACATCACATGAATTTGTTTTTATGCGCATCATATTGTAGTGCATTATCTGAATTTCCCCCTTAAAATGATGGTTCCAATTACAATATACTGCTGAGCTTACAGTATCGCAATATATCGTAATGTATCGTATCACAACTGTATCGGGATGCGTATTGTAACCCGTAAATACACATCCCTGAATGTAACAATAAAAGAATAAGGTTATCATCAAAAATGCCATAAAATATCAGACTTCGACCTAGTAATTGTCGACATATAACTCAAATCTCTCGTCCTAAATAACCAGCCAGGCAGGGTGACTTGGTTTTATTAACTGAAAGGCTCGACAAGGCTACAGTCAGGTCTTATGTCGCCACCACTCTGCTGCCAAATGTCCTCCACACATGAGCAGAGAGCACAGTCTATGTGGGCAAGCGTGGGCGTGCGCCTTGATGTTGTTGAAGTCAAATTCTTACATAAATGAGAACCTTATTTTAAGTGAGACTCAAGGCTCAGACGGTACAAACACACTGCGCTCCCAACCGGTCCGTATCTGGCCAGTGAACTGTGCGACTCTGTGCGTTTCTGCTCAGCGCTGCTCTCACAGCTGGTGGAGTTTGCGGTTTCCATTCAAACACACTTAACACACACACATACACACACAGCTCTGTAATCTCTTCGCTGACACAAACAGCTGTTTGAACAAACTGCAAGTTTTAACTCTGTTTTTCATGAAACATTTGCTCAGGGAGTTTTATTCCTCTGAGTAATTCTGGTGGTGGCAGAGAGAACAGAGGGCTGAGCGTCTGGCACCAGCAGAACGGTCCATATAGGGAGGGCTAGGGAGCTTGTGGTGGACCTTTAAAGGTGTATACAACCCAACTGTTTCCTTCAGAATAAAAGAATCGTTATGGGATGAGTTCAACCACAATTGTTTTTTTTTATTATTTTTTATGGACTATTATTATTTTTATTGGTTATTATTATTATAGGGTTTTTTTTGCTTCTATTTCCGCTTATATAGAACAGTTAAAAAAATATATATGTATATATATATATATATATATATATATATTTGTGTGTGTATATATATGTATATATATATTTATTTGACCACCTTCTGCTTGTATCATGAGCAAAAGCGAAGTTCAATGTGTGATTTTTCCGATAACAGATGATCTCATAAAGGAATCCCACTCTCTTGCCTATTTTATTAATTCCCAGAAGCGCTACTCCTGTTATTGTCGTTCAATATCTACTATCAGTCATTTATGAATTTGAGGAGAAATGAAAACTGTGTTCCATTCATTTCTTTCAAGCCCAGAACATTTCCTGTCAAAAGCCAAATGCACGTGTTTCTGCTTCTGCCGGATTCAACATGCTGAATGTTCTCTGTCTTTGGTGCATTTTTCAGCGTCTTCTACAAGGCTATTGTGTGAATTATTAATAACGCAACTCTAAATTTGCATACTGTGCACTCCCAGATAAACTGCTTGAATGCAGCGTAGCATTGTTATTTATAGTAGTGAAATCAGACACAATTCGAGTAGAACTGAGCTCGCAGTTTATATTGCAAAGGTCCTCCATGAGCTCACCGAGACAGAATCCATGGCAGCACAAGACGACAGACAGAATCCAAAACAGAAAGTCAGGAGCTTAATTCAAATGTGCAGCAACGGCGTTCACACATGTTCACTAAGACTCCAGATAGAGACACACATCCTCCCGCTGATCACCATGACAGGCTCGGTGTACAGAAGTGCCCCACTGGCAGCTGCTCAGCGGGAAAAAAGATGAGTTCATTCACAAGCAGAAGCTCAGCTGGCTCGCTCTGGCTTTAGATGAGGCCACTGATTTTCTGACAATGATGGCTAGTATTTTCATGAAAAGCCCGAATTGGAGGACTGAGGTCTGTTTTACCTGAGGTTGAGGCTCAAATGGGCATCAACTCTGACTCACTTCTTTTGGAACAGGAAGCTTCTATTGGGTTGCATGAGCGCTATGATCTTAACAGTGCGATCGGATGTTGAGTTTTACAGTCTTGTGAAGAGAGCCCCTCAGCGGAGGTCTGTACTGCCCCAGTGCTTTCCTGCTTCTTTTGTCATTGGGAGTTATACCTTCCTTTCATTGCTGTTATAGCGAGCATGAATATAGTGACCTTTTCACTAACTCTTGTTTGGGTTGGCTCATCCAATTCCCACCTTCAAGTCCCAGCTGAATTCTCAGTCGTACTACGCTCTTTGGGAAATGTGGACATACATACTATACATACTCAACTACGGTTAGTAAAAGTTTGTCTGGTGGTTTCTTAATTTGTGTAAGAAATAAAGACATTCATTCTTACCTGCAGTGACATGAGTCCCTCCCCTTGTAGGTGGGCGGCCACGTCCGCCGCTGTGATGTCCCGCCGCGGCGGGGGAAGAGGACGAGGTCTGCGATGCTCCAGACGTCTCTTGTCTTTCTTGTACAGAAGAGCGGCAAACGCAAGGATGTTGAGGAACAGCAGCGAAGCTCCAACTGCGATTGTTACAGAGAGTTCCGTGGAGTAGTCCTCACTAGGCACATGGACTCCGGTCTCCCCTCCACCCTGGCCTAGCGCTGACTCTGGTGGCTGCTGGGTTCCTCCTTGTGAGCCCGGGTGCCGGGTGCTGCTGGGAGGCCAACCCTTGGAGAGGCGCTTGGTGTAAGAGTAGGGAGTGTCGTCCTGCGGGGACGGACTGTGAGTGAAGGAGGAGACGGACTGCAGGAGCTCGTTGACATGATGCAGATGAGGAACCAGCTGAAGCCAGAAGGAGATCTTGGTGGCTCGATAGTGGTCTCGGACCCGCGGCTTTAAGCCAATGTGAAGGTACAGCTGCTCCTTCGGTGTGTACTTGGACCAGGCGACTTCTTCAAAGCGGTTTGGTTTGGTGTGGATGAACTTGGTGTCTTGAGGGACCGGCTGGTTTGGATCTCTGGTGCGCAAGAAAGACATATCAGCTGAGCATGAAAATCAATTCACAGTCTTTGTTCAGGCTGCCACTTTTGCTGCTTTCGTATTTTGGCCCATCACACATTTAACAGGCTTGCTGCTCATCCCCAAAAGTGTTTGTTTACATAAACACATTAGGCAGAACAGAAATCTCACTTTCCATAACACATTAACAAACGTGTTGACAACTGCGTGCTCATTTAGAAACCACAATATCACAACTGCAGCATGGTGGTGCTCATTAAGATTATAACTGAATAACACAACCTTTGTGCGTTTTTTTTGTTTATTACAGGAGGTCTCATAATAACTTGTAATAATTTGAATTGTAAGAAACATTTTTTTAGAGAGAAATAATTTAAACAATGGAAATATATATATATATATATATAATAAAATAATAAAAATGTAATAGTCTGTCAAAGATCGATCTGTAAAATATTTATATATGTTGCACATAAAAAAATAACAGAACCATAAAATAACTTGAAATGAAATGTAGAGCTAAATCGCTGCCACACAGCTGGGTATAATAACTAGTCCTTTACTCAGTCATTTTCTCCAGCTTGTTTCCCTATGGGGTCACAGGTCACTGGAGCTGTTACTTGGGAGCGAGAGGTGGGGGGCAAGACAGACAAGTTGCAAACCTTATTTACAGTGAAATAAATCAAGTAAAATTTCTGGATTAGCAATGACTGGACCGAGCCACAGCCATTTTTCCGTGGTCCAAAACAACCTGCCGTGTCAGTGGTCGTGACAGTGGGAGGCAGAAACCAGTGTTACACATTCCATTCTGCCTGTAAGAAGAGTCAGTGTGCGGAGCTACTGGCGTGTCAGCCCTCTCGCAAACGCATGAGTCTGTCTGTTACACACCATGTGCTCACTTGTCAATCAACACCTCATGAAGAACACAAAAAGGCAGCAAGCGTGAAGCGTTCCTGTCACGCATACACAAACCATCTCATTTAGACGCCCACACAGTCTCCTGCAAATTAGACATCAGGGCAAATCACATCTCCAACGTTCAATTGAGCCGTTGCGGAGCGCCGTCGCCATCCCAGGCTCTGTGGAAACAGAGTCCAATCCATTCTTCACAGAGAGTCACGCATCTATAATTGAGGGCCTCTCTGAAGTTCTCACATCTCTCCTCGGCGAGTTTGTTCTGCCGCGTGCGGCGCTGGTAATGACAATGGAGAATATGCTCTGGAGACTTATTACTGGTGTGAAGGAGCCCGCAGGCAGCCGCATTAGAGGCGGTTTGATTCTCATCGCTTCAGTCAGAATGTAGCAGAGCTCCGGCCTAATTCTCTGTTGTGACATGACACCACTCCACTGTGATTTAGATGAAGGTCTAGACTGCAGATGTCTCCGCTGCGGTGATGAGGTCTCAGCAGCCTCAGCCTCTCAGATGGTTTAATTACTCACACGCAGCCTTGGGATGGAGGACACCTTCTCCTTTTATCTCCTGCTATTACAAGAGAAAGATTAAAGGCCTTTTGTACAAATAGAATTCTACAGAATAAGCGCATCATTTCAGTTCTGTCAGGCTTTTAGCTAGAAGGGCGTCTGGGCGTCTGCAAAACATGAAAAAATGGACGCCCAATTCTCGACCCTAGCTTGGCCGCGAGATTAGAAAAGCCTGACTTCTACCAGTGGCATCTGGCGGCCAAGCTATGGTCGAGAATCGGGCGTCCATTTTTTCATGTTTTGCAGACGCCGAGACGCCCTCCTAGCTAAAAGCCTGACTTCTACCAGCGGCATCTGGCGGCCAAGCTATGGTTGAGAATCGGGCGTCCATTTTTTCATGTTTTGCAGACGCCCAGACGCCCTCCTAGCTAAAAGCCTGACTTCTACCAGCGGCATCTGGCAGCCAAGCCAAGCATGTTTTGCAGACGCCGAGACGCCCTCTTACCTCAAAGCCTGACTTCTACCAGCGGCATCTGGCGGCCAAGCTATGGTCGAGAATCGGGCGTCCATTTTTTCATGTTTTGCAGATGCACCTCCTAGCTAAAAGCCTGACTTCTACCAGCGGCATCTGGCGGCCAAGCTATGGTCGAGAATCGGGCGTCCATTTTTTCATGTTTTGCAGACACCCAGACGCCCTCCTAGCTAAAAGCCTGACTTCTACCAGCGGCATCTGGCAGCCAAGCCAAGCATGTTTTGCAGACGCTGAGACGCCCTCCTACCTAAAAGCCTGACTTCTACCAGCGGCATCTGGCGGCCAAGCTATGGTCGAGAATCGGGCGTCCATTTTTTCATGTTTTGCAGATGCACCTCCTAGCTAAAAGCCTGACTTCTACCAGCGGCATCTGGCGGCCAAGCTATGGTCGAGAATCGGGCGTCCATTTTTTCATGTTTTGCAGACACCCAGACGCCCTCCTAGCTAAAAGCCTGACTTCTACCAGCGGCATCTGGCAGCCAAGCCAAGCATGTTTTGCAGACGCTGAGACGCCCTCCTACCTAAAAGCCTGACTTCTACCAGCGGCATCTGGCGGCCAAGCTATGGTCGAGAATCGGGCGTCCATTTTTTCATGTTTTGCAGACGCCCTCCTAGCTAAAAGCCTGACTTCTACCAGAGGCATCTGGCGGCCAAGCTAGGCATGTTTTGCAGACACTGAGACGCCCTCCTACCTAAAAGCCTGACTTCTACCAGCGGCATCTGGCGGCCAAGCTATGGTCGAGAATCGGGCGTCCATTTTTTCATGTTTTGCAGACGCCCAGACGCCCCCCTAGCTAAAAGCCTGACTTCTGTTGAGGTGATTCTCCAGGTTTGGCCAGTCGCTTGTCGGCTGGGAAATTTGGATGAAGCTGCGACACCTGCGACCCAGCGGAGTAAATCCAGGTCAGGTCAGGTCTGGTGACAATGCCGTGTTCATCATTCGTTGGCAGACCCTGACAAAGCAAAGCCTGAAATGGCTTTGAGAACATTGTGCAAGAAGGCGGGAGCACTATATCAGAGGTAAGATGTTGATCCCTAGAAATCAAAAGTGGAGTTTAAAAGACCCGCTGGGCATCTTTTGCTTGACACAAAAGGGGCAATGCAGCGGCTTCTTTAATCCCATCGCAATACCTGCCGACCAGATAAGATGAGCAGGGGAGGCGGAGGATAATTCCCTGCTGATAAGTTCCCACAGAAATCATAAAACAGAGTCAAATGGAAGAGCAGTTAAACAATAAAGAAGTAAGAGGATTTGGTTCCAAACCTCCGAGAGACCCCATCAGGGCTGTATCTCACTTTCACTTCGCTGCAACTGAATCCTAATATTTCTCAAATATTGGTATTGATTAGACGACTGGATTAAAGCTGATCTCTCTCCCACACACCGCAGCAGTTTCACTCCTCATTGGATCCAAACATGTTTATCTCACGCCGCAATCATCAAAGCCTTTTATCTCCTCCACCATTTTTGGTGGGTTCATGTTTTTCCGTCCTTTGTTTGTGTAATTAAATATTCGGCCAATTAGCTGGCACAGAGGGATAAAGCTGAAGCCTCTAAACATGGCTGAAACCTTCTCGATGATAAATGTGAGATGTGTCCAGCACCATTCTGAATCAAGGCCGGCGGTGGGCGGCTGAATTTCCACAGGGGCCACTTTAGACACCGGCGGTGTTGTGGCTCAGTCGTGGCATACTTTCTGTCAGTAGTACTTTTAAGTGTGCTGCTATAAGTTTCCATTTTCAGAATGTTGAAAAGCAACATTTCTTTACACTTGAGTTTCAAATATGAGCGAATATACTAGACAAATTAAGAAACAAAATTATTTTTGTTTACAGTGGTACCTCGGCTCTCGACCACAATCCGTTCCAGAAGGCCGTTCGAGAAGCGATTTGTTTGTTTGATTTGTTTGTCTGAATCGATTTCTCCCATTACAATGAATGGAAAAAGAAATAATGCGTTCCAAAAATAAGCTTTTGAATGTAGAGTGTCTGCTGCAGGTGGCTGTTCGTCTATGTGTGTGGCCGCTGCATGTGGGAGGGGTTGCCGAGTGAGTGACGTCTCTCCAGAAGTGAAGAGGTGCCCGGTGCGTGTCCAGCTCTGAATGTGCGCTTCTGTGCAGTTTGGCTGTGACAAAGTCATAAACCAAGTAACGCTCTGTCCCAGACTCGCCTCATCCCTGTCCCAGCTCCAGCCCACAACAGGACATCAAACCCTGGAGTGAGCTCCAGCCTCGGAGGTGTGGAGAGCGAGCACCTCCCCTGTGACACTCTACCACGGTCCAGTGAGGAGACAGGAAAGGTTTTACACCTCAATATGAAGAAAAAACTGTCGGTAGATGTAGCTAACGGGACACGTCTGCATACAGAGGCTGCATTATACACAATAACAAAGCGCGTCGTGGGTCAGCTGATCGGTCCGCGCACGTTATGTTTTTTTTGGGGGTGTTCAAGTTCTGGATTTTCATTCGAAATCCGAAGCAAAAAAAAATCTCTGAATTTTTGTTCGAACTCCGATTTGTTCGAATTCCGGGACGTTCGAAAATCGAGTTACCACTGTATCTAAAGAGAGACACGTATAAACAGATGTTAATATCGATTCATTTTTTCACCATATGTATTCTTTTCATAGGGAATGGGTTAAGCAACAAGGGACACCCTGAACCACAACTACCACTGTACCAACTAAATATACATGAAAAAAGTAAATCCATAACGGTAGGGCTGCTCAATTAATCGAATTTTTATCAGGATTACGATTATGTCTTCCTACGATTATAAAAAGAGGATAAATGAAACGATTATTTAGCTTCTCACCCATCTCCCCAGCTTCTCTCATTATGTCCCGATGAAAATTGACCGGTGGGAAGCTACTGTGGAGAGCACAGTGAGCGCACTACACAGAGTGAGCCCCTCAGCGCATAGCTCCGCCTGTCAGCAAGAGAGCTCGAGCCTTTATTTACACGAAGTGGGGAATGCTACTATTAGCCACTGTTAGCTACGGACTCAGTTGCCTCTACCACGGCAGCATGGTATTCAGAACCTCCGAGGAGCAGATGCTCATCCAGCGTTCTCAGTCACAACAGCAATGCTAGCTGCTTGTTGGCGATCTTTCAAAAACCTGTGATTATTTGGAAGTGGATAAATGCATAAGAACAATCGCTTGCGCTCAACCTGAGACAGGGGTGATAAAACCAAGCTCTCCTTGCCATTCATCACGCTGTAGAGACACAGGAAGAGTGCTGGAATATATTAGTAAGTTTCATAATCAAAAGAGTGACTTCTTCTATTGCGGAAAAAAATGAATAAAAAACTTGAGTTGTTGAATAATCGTGACTATAATACGAATCTAAATCATTGCGATTATCATTTTTGCCATAAACACCCAGCCCGACATACCGGTAGTAGAATTACAGAGTTCAGAAAAACAAATACTTCAAAAGCTGTGTGGGGAAAGTAGTAGGAGTACTTGTTAAAGACAGGAATTGGGTGGCGCAAAAATGTACTATGACTTGATTTAGTATAGACATCAACATCCAAATCTCTTCTGTTTCAACTCACCCTTTCCCATTTGATCCCCTTTTTCATGACAGTTTTGGTTACAGCATCACACTGCTTAATGTGGTAAACCTCCAACTGGTGCACCAAAGAACGTTTCAGCTCAATTAATGCATCATTACATTATCTTTTCCTGTAAATAATGTACTGAAATAAACAGTTTTTCTTCAATAAAAAGTGCTCCCAAAAGTCTGTCTTAATTTTTTTTCGTGGGGAAAAAACCTGACAGTTTCTTGATGACCTCACAAGCTTGGCTGTCGTTCTTCGGGGCAATTTGTTCCAGCAAAATCAGGAGTGAGCTGTCGTCCACACAGCACACTGCTCTTACAAGTAGCAACGTGCTGCGTTGCCAAAAACTGGCCTCTGCATCCAGACAGAAATCAGATGCCTAGTTTCCCATCGACAGCTGTGCAGTTTTTGGCCTTCTAATTATACGTCCGACTGTAATCCGGCGAGCAGACTTTCCATTAAACACTGTGGGAAATTGGAAACAGATTTTTGTTGTGCTGAAGAGTGTTAATATAAAGATTTGATTGCATTAGCAAAGAGGCCCGAGTTTGACTCTATTTCGGTGAATTTGAATGACTCACCCGGTCTTAGCGAAGTTGGTCCAGTAAGTCATGACGACTGCGCTCAACATCACGTCGTTCTTGGAGAAGTTACAGTTGAACAGATCCGTGGGCCCCACCATGGGCACGCCGAACACGTAGGGCACCTGCCAACACAAGAATCCAGGTTCAGCAGGCGACAACGGGGAGGCCGGTGAGACACATTGATCACCAGCACTAATCCTGTGCCGTGTCATGGGGATGTGTCGCTATTTCCCAGAACATATTGTTCCCCAGCCATTTCATCTGCTCGCACAGAAAAACCTCAAGATGATTCCGAGCCGGAGCTGAACTGAATCTCTCCATCTGGCCCTGTGGTCTCCTACCAGCTGGATGCGCCTTCGCTCCCTCGTTGCCAGGTACGGAGGCTGCATGTTGTCACGCATATTACTCAGCTGATTTCTGAGTCATTATTAGTCCACAAGCTTAATTAAACAACACGGCGTGACCAGTTTTCAGACAAGCCATGTTCTATCTTGTTAGATCGGGTTCAGAGCCTCATACTGCAGGGGTGTCACTTGGTTTCAGACACAGACAAAAACGCTTGAGAGTCTTTAAATGGTAAAACTGATATCGGCATCCTCCTTCACCAGGAGACCCTGCGGTGCTCAGCTAGTCTTCCATCGAACTCCCTTTACTTGCATAAAGGTTTTAAGACTTTCCGGATGAAAACCTTCACCTGTTAGCTAGGGATGGGCGATATGGACCGAAAAAGTTATCGCAATAAACATTGTAATTCCGGAGATAACAATAATTATCACGATAAATATATTTTCATTCTATTTTCATGTGTTGGACACTACAGTCGCTCTTGAAACTGTTTTATGATGATACTTATTCGTGGAGTTTGTCTCCAACATCAGTATTTGTTTATGTTTAAATATAATAGCTAACTAAGTGTAGAGATGAGAAATTCAGTGTTTCATGTCTCAGGTAGAACCTGCTCGTGTCTGACAGACTGCTCTGCCAGCTTTATTTAGGGGTTAAATTGAGCCGTCTGTCTGCGGTATCTCATGTCTCTTAACAGTTGACTTTAACTATGGACCAGTCTGGACACATTTCCTAGATGCTATTGAAGAAATATTAGAAATAATGTGAACAAATCATCATTTAGTCATATTTAGCCAATACCGGAGCAGAGCTCCGTCCAATATCCAATTGCTTTCACCACGGTGTTTGGCCGAGGCGCCAGTGCAGCGTGAGACCTGCATGTGTTGATGTGAACACTGATCCAGAGACTCAGAGTCGACCAGTGTCATTATCAAAGGTTCCCTGTGTTAAAAATGAGTTTAAAACTATGATCGTGAACCAAAGTCCACCACACTCTGCACAGCTGTCACGCCGGTGTCGCTCTGGAGCTGGAGAGTGTGGCGCACTGTCGCGGTCTTTGTCATGTTCACGTGTCCAATGCAGCGAGTTAACCGCGTGTTTATCGAATTTATCGTGAGATGCAGAACTGTCTTCGTGGAGATTGTGTTTTTCCGTATATTGTGTATGATAAGTTATCGCCCATCCCTACTGTTAGCTCATTCAAGAGCATTGCTCGGACTCTAACTTTCATGAGAGCAACATGCTTTGTTTGAGATCTAGCTTTTGGTGCTGCTATGTGCATTGATGCCTCCTGCAGGCTGCATAAAATGACTTCCTGAATCGTCCTAAAGGCCTTGAGTTAGACATCCGTAGTTCAGTAAACAAGCACTTCTCTGTGTTCAACCGTGAATGACCAGCACGACCAGATATTAAGAGGCCAAGGAGAAGAAGCTGCCTGACTGGTCAGGAGAGATGCTAATGCATGCAGATGGGGAGGTGACAGGGAAAGGTCACAGGCATGATCAGTCTGGAGGAGTGGGATGAAGCCTCAAAAGGAAAGGTTAACTGGAGGTCAGCCCATCTGCAACCATGGGGAGATGCGATTTTCTGCACCACTAGTGTCTCACAGACACATAAAGAACTGTTTGAGTTGTTTTGAGTTGCTCGCGTTTTGCTTATGGGCATATCAAGGACACACTGGAGAGATTATTTCTCGCTTGACCTAGGAACACAGGAATATTTCCCCAGAAGATATGAACAAGGTGTCTGAGGAGAGGCAGTCTTTCAGCAGCTGCTCCCCCTTGGAAGAAAATGGATGGATGGATGTGGCAAAAAATGAAAAAAATAAATATTGATTACTCTCAATTTTTTATGATGGTTTTTATGATCAAAACAGAATATATATTTTGGACTGGCACATCTTTGCCATCATCAGTCAGACGTAGAGTCGGACTTGTTTTTTTAGTCAAATGTTTTGCCCAATGTTTCTATAATAATGCTATGTCTTCAAAGCTCATGTGCAGAGGTGGAGAGGAGACTGTTGTCACTAGGAGAGGCTTCAGCCCCCACACAACCGTGCCATACTAGGAAAAATGAAATTTCAAGTCATCTCCATTTTTGGGTCAGAAATGATTGTTGTTATTCTTTCAACAACAACAACAGCGCAAGTAAAATCTCACCTCATCACCGTGCGCCGAATCTGCCCATAGCGGCGTGGCGTCACTCTGGCAGTGGTGGTAGAATGAGTAGAAATAGGTGGGAGACCCATACTGGGCGTGAAGGTCTGCCGTGGCAATGGCCGGGGCCACCCACTGGTGATCGGTGAACAGTGCCACGAGGGTTTTCCTGCGGGTTTCAGCATTGTCCCGGTCGGCCCAGTCAGTGTACATGAACCTTGGAGAGAGGTGAAGGAAGAGCATACAATTAAACTTTAAAATAGATACTGCAAATATAACTCCTTTTAAGAACTGATAACTAAAAGATCGACCACATCTAAGGCACTAATAATTACCATGTATCTTGTCTATGGATTTGATAGAGTCACCCAAAATTAGATTCAATCCTGAGGTGGGACCACAGTTTGTGTGCTAACAGCAAACATTTCACCACTTTGCTAGCTGACAAAACAATAAAAACGCTGGCTGATAGTCCGACAAATGAGAGACGTTGGAGACCAAGTGTTAGCCGGGCACAACAATGCAATATGACCACCCATCCTCACTCCTAATATACTGTTCGGAAAGTGGACTTTTGCCTCCTATACTGATGCAAATGGACAAAAAAAATGGATATCACTTGCAATTTATTACCCCATACGTGGTATACCTTACTGACGGTGCTGTCAGAATGTGACAGAAATGTACGGCTATTTGAGGGGCTAGCAACTGACACCTTGTCAATTGACACCTTATCAACCATAGAACAAGACGAGCACTACCTTGTGAATTACTTAAACTCAACCTTTTTTTTCCGTAGCACGCTGCCCTCAACTTCTGGATATGCTGCAGAAAATGGCACATGCTTCAATTGAAAAACTCGCCCTCGGCGTCAGAACAGGACGCAAAAGTTCACTTTCCCAGCGTCAGTATATTACACCACGTGAGTGCAGATGTGTAGGATTACGTTGAGAACTATATGCTGTAAAGAGGTGATCTACAACCCTTGGCGTGACTGTTTCCCAACTCCGCCATGGCTCCCTTGGACTTTGGAAAACAAATGAATACAAGTAACATCCGACTTACGACCTACTCGACATTGCGGACCTACATAGCATCTCACTCTCACACAGCCATTTACCACTACAGTAGTAGCTACAACCCTCGCGTCAGCTATTTTGAATGGCATTCCACTTATGTCCAAACTGACATGCGACCACTCGTAAGTCGGATGTTACTTGTATAGGAGAAGAGCGAGAGGTCAGTGTGGCAAGAGAAGTGCTTGTTGGTATGTGACGGATTATTAACAGGACACACAGTTAGTGAGTGGCACTAGGGGCCAGAAGGAGGACCCCCCACCACCACCACCAACCCAGACATGAAGCGGTGACATCCAAGAATGTGTTTGGAATGAGTCACCGGAATGATCAGCCTACTGAAGCAGATTCTGTCTGCGTGTAACGATCCCTCCGCTTTTATTGCTTATCACGTTTAAAGTGTTTAAAAAGGGAGAACCTGCTGGCAAGTGTCAAGCTGGAGATGAAAGGAAAGAGCGATTTCAAGTAAACGGCTGCTGCCAGAGTGAAGCTTCCAGATGAACTCGGGGTTTTTTGGTTTCGCTTTCATCCACTCAGGAAATCGTATATCATCTTGAGATATGTGTTGCGGAGTGAGAGCGGCTTATATTTCTTGAACTGGCTTCTGTCTCTGCACTGACCGCATTCTAGGGTGAAAAAAAAAAAAACTCATTAAATGTTGGTAATTATTCTAATGTCGCCTGGCAGCCTCGTGGTGCCTGAACTAAACATTCCTTTTTAGTGGGAGGAAAAACATATCTGAGGCCCTCGAGCAAACCTTCTTTTATACGCGCCCCCCTATCTGATCTACATATAGCTTACGAATAACAGGGTCAGAGGAGGATGCAGCCAATCTGAGATGACATCAGGCTACGGGCAGATTTCCCCCTCGACAAGATCTTCACAACACAGTTGGATTGTGCTGCGTGAGGCTACAAACACTGCGGTCAGGTCTCACTGAGCCATCCACCACAAAGCTTCCAGTTTTATACATGCGGCGCTTTGAAATGCAGAGGATGAGAATATTAGCAGACAGTTCTGCACAGATCTCTCATCGCAAACCGCATTCTCTACTTAGAGGAAAGGGATTGCTACAGAAGGCAAGTAATGGATTACAGCAGTCTGCATTTTACGCTTGTCGATCAACTTTTAACAAGCGGGAACGGAGTCAATGTCAATAAGCGTAGCGGAGGTACTGCAGGAGTCATCCGTGGGTCATGAATTTCAAAGGTGAAAGACAGAATTCCCAAACACCATCTCCATTCATCCGTTCTTTCCTGCTTATTCCCCTAAAGGGGATGGATGTAGCCTACCCTGTTTACTGCTACTGTGAGATAATAGGCGAATAACCTGGACAGGTTGGACATTCACAGGCACTATTCCAATTGTGAAGCCGACCATTTTAGTCCAGTCTCAATACCCCATGTTTGTCGTCTTTACCTCATGGTGATAGTACAGATCAAAAAGGTGAAGGAGAGCTACCCCAGACGATACTAATCCCATGTGACCAGCACCATATGTGTGTGCCGGTTTACCCAATCTTTCGCCAAATTTTCTCGCCGTGGGTTTTATTTATGTTCCTAAAAATGGAATTTACTCTCAAGGTTTTCTTCTCTGAATCAAGCGGTCTGTCTGATTTCATTTCCGAGTCAGAATGTGTATCCTACTCAACAGGGAGATGCATCTGCGGCGTCACTGAAGTGATATGTATGATACATCTCCCATGTAGCAAAACACGAATAAACAATGAGATTGAATACCAAGCACAGCAATGACACCAATACAGGGTTCTCCCGAGGATTTCATTCCCTGCGAACTGGGTGGTTCGAACTGGTGGGGGTGGGAGGAGATGTGTCGGAATTTGATGACAGGGGGTGGGGACGATGACTGAGCACATCCTCCTCAGCGGTCTGCTCTAAATGGCGCTGTCCTGCTCGACTGACAGTGAGGGAACACTGACATTGCGAGTCCATGTCGACAAAAACAGCAGAAAACTCTGTTTTTTCTTGGGATTTTCCTGCCTTTTCCCAGTCTAGACAGAGAAATCCCGGTGTAGGTGACACCTCACACCTCACTCCAGTCGACCTCTGCGTGTTTTTGGACCTTCAGAAATGCTGTCTCATTCAGAACTCTTTGTTTATTTCCTAACTTTATACTAGTCACCAAGTGTCCTCTAGCGCTTGGGTAATTTTGATAATTGACTCGCGAGCCTGATACACTTCCAAATTGGAACCAGGGGCATGTTGTTTTATTCAAATATATTTGATGGGTTTTAAACTGCCAGTTTCAGGACACCAGTTTCAATTGTCTGTGTAATGTTTTTGGCAGGCCGCTGATCCTAGAGAATACGTTTCATTAGGTAAGTTCAGAAAGTACTCCGAGAAAGTTTGAGAAATACTGGCGCGGTAGTTCTGCTCGCCTGAAGGAGAGAGAAGACCTTCCAAATGTGGGCCCTGAAAAGTAGGTGGCTAATATTTAATCATCCGCTCCTTCTTCATCGTAAAAAGGTCCATTCTAGCTTGCGGACACTCCTGAGGGCGAACCCAGATTTCCTAAGTTCTGCTCGTGCCTCCATGGGTTTCCCCCCCGCGGCTCACGATTACAAGTAGCTTGGACAGGCTCCAGCCTCTTGGGACCGCGTCAAGGGGAAGTGGATGAAAATGACTGAATGAACAGTTTTTATGACCCGCAGCAGACATTAGGTACTGCTACGTCATTAAAAGTGAAATGTAATGCTTCTTCATATTGTACCACATCAGGCTTTACATCCTCTGAACCCACACCTCACACAGCCGGTCTGAACTCTCAGCTTCGGGGTCACATCCAGCCCACGGTGTAATTATATATGTCCTGCAATATTGTTACATAATATCTTTTTTTTTTTTTTTTCAATTACCCACTAAGCACCCACCCTTCCTTGACTCGCTGTGGTGGCCCCCTTGCTCTAGATCAGGGGCCACCAACAAGGTGCATGCAGGTAGCCTGCAGAGACCAAGGGGGTAGCCCACGGGCCGTTTGAAAAAGACAATCATAATTTTCATGTAATAACCATGTTATTATGTATGATTTTGTGATTCCTCTTTTTGTGACACCATTGGTAATTGTTGTGACTCAGCAATGAGACAAGTATTTGAGAGGAATATCATTTATCATCCATTGTTTATCGTGACTTCAGAAGTGTGTACTGAACTGAAGGCAGCCCTTCGGGTCCACAGCACCCCAGGAGTAGCTTGTGGTTGGCGACCCTCTGCTGTAGATATTTTCACTGACAGGTAGAATTTTTAATGCCCCAAAAATTGACTTGAACATTCTAGGCACTGACCCAAAGGCATTGGTCAGGTCCAGGAAGGCCATAGACAGATCTCATCATAGGTGAAATTATAAGTCGGAAGTTATAATAAACAATGCAACCTGTGAAACATGCATCAATTGGCAGCCATGACCCCAGTCGGCATGGAGGGACTTCATTTCCGAAATAATATGCAATGATGGCCTATGAGATTTGGTGACTACATTTTTATTTCTTTTAAAAAGTTTAATTTAAAGTCTGAAAAAAGCATCACAAGTAAATAATTATTGAAGTATAACAACAAAACTCCATATGTGACGATTTTAAGGTCGTCACACTACCATCATTACTCTGTACAGAACGTTCAGATAGTTAGTTTAACTGGTACCAACTGAATTCAGTGCCACGTTTTGATACTTGAATCTTGGTGTGTGTGAGCGAGAATGAGCTTCATTTGTTGTTGTTTTTTGTTTTGGTTTGTTTATTCTAATGTTCCAAAAGGACCACTAACAGTATTGGTATCAAACCAGTAGAAATGTGAACGGTAACCATACCCAGGCCATGTGACCCATTTTGAAATGACCAATTGAAGTGGCCATGTTTTATAGGTTCTCAACTGTATTCATTCGCATCAACTTAACATGTAGTGAAGAATGGAAGAACGATGTTCAATTTTCCCAAGCAAATAACAAATATGGGCATCACAAAAGCTTGTTCACGGAACCCTCAAAGGATCATGGGATTGATGAATGAAGTTGCAGTCACTGCCTCATTGGCCGTTTTTGTAGTCTTTGGTGCTATTTCGATGCCATGAGATGCACTTGGTACAGAGAAACCTCTAAGTCATCGCTTGCGATACATTTTCTTTCCATGCAATGCAACTATATCAGAGTGTAAGATTGAAATTACTCAATTGCTCAATAGGGCGACTCCCAAGCCCGGACTGTAACAAGTGTATCAAGTAAATTGAAATGTATTTTCACCATTAAACATAAGGATGAGTACTCTGAGTACTAAATGAATGAAATCATGAGACTCACCGGATACTCTCTCTCAGCGTGTCCCGTCCTTCTGGGTATCCATACAAGCTATCCACAAAATCAGACACGGCAAAGTCAAAGTCCTCGGCGGTGACCCCGTCCTCTGAATCCACAATCCCGTCCACGAACTTCACGCCCTCTCCCTGATTGACGCCCAGCATCACGTCGTAGTTGAGAAACTCCCCTTGCTCCATCAGAATCTGCGGATCGTCTGGTATAACGTCTCCGTCAATCACAGGGGCGAAGGCGGTGTGATATTTCGCCGGGGTGATGTTCTGCTCCACAAGTTCTCGGTAACTCCGGCCCTGCAGGCAAGCCACCAGTTGGGTGCTATCATCGATGCCGCAGCCCACCCGCTCCCCGAGCTGTCGAGCGTACTTGCTGGGCTGGTAGTTGACGGCCCAGCTGGCCAGGGCGCTGCCGCTCTGGATGATAGCCCTCTGGAACAAGTCTAAGGAGGAAATCCACACACGTGAATAGAAGTGCAGATGCAGAATTATGCATGTTCACATATGTGGGTGTGCAAGTGCTCGCACACTGGCCCGCAAAAATATGCTCACCATGCATAAATCCATATTAACACATAGGCGCGATACACTTCTACTTTAAAAGAAAAAGATGACGACGACGCACCGGCACATTTATTAACACATTCAATATTTATCTGCTGCAGGATTACAGCACCAGGTCTATGTAAGTGTAAGCAACACTGCGTTACTTATTCATGGCACCTAAAAATAACAGCGTCACATGCATTTCGATGCTACGCTGACAAGTCCCCTGGAACATTATGTTAAGTGTAGGCACCAGTTTGTTCGGAACCCTATGATATTTTTAGGACAGCAACAACAAATAAACGACTTGATGTTAATGAAGCTGAATGAGCAGATCGAGCGTGACTGTATGCAGGAGATGTGGTTTATAATTAGAGTTCATGGCCCATTTTTGGGCAGTAGAATCCAGCTGTGGCCTCACAGAGAGACCACGGGCGGTAAAAGGTCCCTGAGGTGACGCGAGGACCCCAGGCAGGATGGACGTGAGGTACTAAATAAAACCTCCACGTGGTTGTTTGTTCTCTCTCTGTCAGTCAGCAGCTGGAGGTGAGTTGTAGGGTTCCATCCTTCAGGTCTTCTACTTCAGCGATGCGAGTTTTTTCCATCACTGAAGGCTACAAGCTAGTTTGTGTCCAGATTTCCCAATTTCTCCTCTTAATATGCTTCCTTCTGTCAAGCTAACAAGAATATACCGCAGTATGTATGAAGTGAATGTAGCGCTATCTATGACTGCAATGTACTTTATTTGTTTTTTTTTCATTTTCTATCCTTGTGTGTGGTCTTCTTTTCTGCTTGTCAGAAGGGCACCATACTGTCCTCATCCATGAGTCGAGGATACATGGAATGCCAGTGTTTGTTTTAGCCACCATGTTTTCCTTTTGTCCTTTTCAGTCTCTTACCTCGTCCTACCTCTTTATTATGGAGGGTGGTATTGTTAATATATACTAGCTTTTTAGCCTCACTAATGCGCCTTATGTTCCTGATGTCACCGTCAGCAACACTATCGCTTACTATCACTGAGTGTAAAGGCAGTAAGCAAAACCACAATTCTACTACAGTAGTACATTAAAACAATTGTTGCAATTTAGCATAAACTTTTTATTTCTGATTCCACATTTTTTATTAAATCAATTTATCAAAATTTATCAAAAATGTGAATTGTTAGGGGGGGTTGTTTATTTTCTACGGTGGCCTCCAAAGGGCAAAAGAGAACGCAAAAGAAAAGTACGACCACAAACCAAAAAGCACATTTACAAAAACGAAATCACAAAATCAAAATCGCAATGCCCAAAGCAGAAACACATTTACAAAAACAGAATCGCAATCACAAAAACAAAACTGCAACTGTTATTGTGCAATTTGTCCAAGTAACAACAGGCTTTATAGCAGGTTCCCCCCTTCCTAAGGTTTGCATCAAAGTTACTGCGTTTCCGTTTTCAGAATTGTGCGTCTGTTTTGGGGGTTGCGATTTTGTTTTTGTTATTGCAATTCTGCTTTTGGAAATTTATTTTCCTTTTGGAGGTTGCAGTACTGTGTTTGTAAATGTGCTTTTTGGTTTGTAGTCGCTCCTTTCTTTTGTATTTGTCGTTTGCGCCTTCGGGGCCACCGTAATTTTCCCCAAACACTGTTGTGGCACCAAGGAGTGCGAATCAAAAAACAAAAAGGCAGCACATGAACACGGCTATCCATAATTCTGCTACATCAATATGTCAATTGAACTTGTTTTTATTATTATTGTTGTTGTTATCAGCATTAACATTATTAGCATTAGCAGTAACATTATTAGCATTGCTTATCTCCCTGTTATGCTTCACATCAGTTACACTGTGAGACATCACTGTGAAATAACAAAACATATTCTTTCAGTTATCAAACTCATTCATAGTTTTATATTTCCCATCATGATTATAACCAACAAAAAAGTGCAGCTGCTCACCCTCTGAGTAATGAGACAGTGTGAGAAGACTGACGCAGGAGGCTCCGGCCCCAGACCCAAACACTGTGACCCTGTTTGGATCCCCTCCGAAAGCTCCAATGTTCTCTTTCACCCAACGCAAGGCTTGAATCTGATCCAGCAGGCCGTAGTTTCCCTTCGCCGCTTGGTCTCCGGTGCTCAGGAATCCTGCGACACACACAACAATGCAGGTTTGTTGCTCAGTACACGTGCTCACAGCTAATTGTACGGAACCAATCATTGCTTTTTAAAGCCCTTTTCATATGTGCCATGGATGAAAAGCAGCATACATATTTATACACACTGAGGCAGCGTTAAGTAAAGGCAAACGCAAACATAAGAACATCTCATTAGAGCTGGTTCCACTGATCCCGCAGAAGCCTCACGTCGAATGACCAATTAACAGGGCTTGTAAAGTTAACATTATTAATACAGCTATGCATCATTTATTAGAGATTTTTCTGCATTTTCCATTCGCACTAGAAAAATATTTTTAGATTCCTACAGGGTAAAACCATGAACTGCTTCCTGCTGAGACACATTTGAGCAGTTGCTGGTGGATGATCCCGAGTTCTGCGGGAATCCAGACTTCCTGGACTGGCTCCTCAGGAGCTAGCGCTCCACGTTGAGCTATTGTTGGTAAATTATGTGCTACCTGTGATCATAAAATCCACTCCCTGGATCGATAGTCTTTAGTGCGGTGAATTACTCGAACTGTGGTTTTATGGTAATCCATTGATTTCACAGCAACGTCACATCTCCGACTTTATCGTGTTGAAAAATTGTCTCCTTGTCAGCGTCATTGACAAAAACATAAAGACAATTAAAACTAGGAATGGACGCAGACATCCCAATATATTGATCCGATTAATCCTAAATATTAGGAATTGTTTAATTCCACGGACGTATGCGCCATTCCCCGCGGATGTAAAGGGTCAAGTCAGACAAAATGTACATAATGGCCGACTGCTTTACATACTCATGCTCACCTCAGGCGGCCAGCTCATGATGACAGTGATGGTGAGGTGGTGGAGGTGGTGGAGGAGGAAGACGCAGCGACTGGTGATGGAGGAGGGTGAGTGGGGAACAGGAGGATGAAACATGAAACAGAAAATGGAGCTCTATCAAGCAGAGATGAGATCAACATGGCCACTGTTTTTGAATGAACAAATGTATTGATGGATTGTTTCATATCATTTTGAGGAAATCTATTTTAATAGGCTGCTGTGTAATTGTGCTGTCATTATGAATGGATTCATCCAAAAAAAAAAAAACCTGGCTAATTGTAAACGTAATATAACCTGAAGTCATAAGTTCATTTGAGGCGCTCACACTGGATGACACATTATATTGAATATTAAAACATGTAATTTTATTCAAAATTCAGACATCTGTTGTTTTGAAAGTGAGTATTATTTTGCTAAATAAATTGATATTTATTTGATATTGTTGCTTTCTTCTAAAAAAAAATTATCTTCATTTCACTTATTTTACAGATTATTTTTGCTAGAAATAATCCTAATAATTGGATATGGACAAAATTGTAGGCTCTCAAATTTGAAGCCACCGCAGATTAAAACTGAAACAATATTATTCATTCCAATCTAAAAAAAGAAAACCCATTAATTCCACAATTACATATCTGCCAGAGAGCACATTGTATTACGGTCTTTAATAAGCTATATCAAACAGCACGTGGGTCCATAAGACCGTGGTGATATTATCAGTATCCCCAAAACACTGCGGCTGTAATTGCGCTGCCATTCTTAAGGCACGACTTAAGGCACAAATTGTTCCGCTTAGATTTGCCATGTATTATACATCTCACGCTATCGAATTATCAGCAAACTCCGACAGTGTATTGCAAAGAGGTGGAGTCCATTTCTGGGGTAAAAAGGCATTTTAAAGCAAATGAAAAGTAAACCATCTTGACAGTTGTGATTTGCATTGTAGTGAATTGATACATGAACCTGATGTTGCACGGAAATATCAGGGCTACTTTAAACCCTGCAGGCTGGAGCTCATTGGGTTATAGGGAAATAGAGAGTCACAGTGTCACCCAGAAGACCCGGGGACACACTCTGTATTCATGCCACTGCAATGGATGGATTCATAGGATATGATAAATCTCACTGAGTAAGAATGTTTAGCTGTAACAGTACACAGTTGGAATACCTTGAAATAGAGCTGAATTTTCTTCAAAGCAACTGGAAAAGCAAGTTTTGTATTTTGTTGATTTTTGAAAGCCATGCAGTCCTCCAATCGATTTTGGATTTGAATTAATCTTTATCCTCTCTTTATAATCTTTTTATTTTGTTCTAGTTTCTTTTAAATATATGTCACCTCTCTTATCCTAATATTTTCACTACAACTGTGTCCTATTATTCTACTTACATTTGAGCTATATATTCAATGTATGTACAGTATGTGATATTGTGGCAAAAAGTACAAATATTTGCAAAACAAAATAATCATAAAATGAATGTCAAAAACTGAGCATCTGTGGCTTTTTTAAAGAGGAAAACTGACACTGAAAATTATTAAAGTTATATATAATATATGTTTGAATTGGGTTATGACACAGTGATGGAGTTTCCATGGATGCCAACATGGCAGAAAGGAAAATAATAGTACAAAAACAGTATATTAAACATAAGATACTTTTTATACTTTTAGCTAAACGTTCATTCAAATGTAAAAGCAAATTCTTAAGTCTCTAAAAATGTGTATTGACACATCTGTAATTTTTAATGTTATTTTTTTTAATACGAGGAATCCCAAAACTTCATTGTTTGTAAACAGTGATGTTGTGTGATGGGGTGGATTTCTTGCATTGAAAATGTGTTTACAGTAGTTTGCCAAGCTACGTTTGAGTGCTACCTATCGTCAGAGAGGTCACACTGACCTGACCCGTCCAACACTGGGTGTTGGTAGGACTTAGGCCCAGGGTTAAAACAACCTGCTTTGACCACCAAACAGTCAAGTCGCTGAAAGATATAGTTTTGAATGCAGGTTTGTGGACCTGTGAGTGGCTCCAGTTGAATTTAGTTTGGGGCTCAACTGTCCAAGTGAAAGTAACTGTTACCTGAATAATATTCTATTTCAGACAAGCTACTCGCGGTGTTGCTCTTGCTATATATTAAGAGCGCTGGGTGCAGAGGGAAGCTGACATGGTGACAGCGTCAAGCAGTTAGAACGACATCTACACGGAAGCAGCTGCAGATGCGAGCTCAGTGAGTGGGTTACATAAGAAACACATGAGGTTACCGAGCACTCCAAGGCGGTAGTTGAGCGTTATGACAATCACGTTGCCATAACTTGCCAGCACGCTGCCATCCATCATGTTCCCGGTGCCTTCGGTGTAGGAGCCGCCATGCACGTAGACCATCACCGGCCTCTGACCGCCCTCTTCATGGATGTCTGAGCCAGAGGAAAACAGATGGAGGGGAGAGAGAGAGCGGGAGGTTTTATTGTCCACACTCGTTTGACTTTGAGCACTCAGTGTGTCGTCTGCATCCTTACGCTCAGGACCCGCCCCCCACCACCACCTGAACGACTCAGCAAGTGGATCTAAATTTAAAGCTGCGGAAGCACTCATGCATGTAACGTGTTGATGTTGGTGTGTGAGCGCCAACCACGCGCACATATGAAGCAATATGTATGCATGAGTGAGTCCGTCCCTCTGTCGTCGCTAAACCCCTCAGCAAGCCGCGCAGGTGTCTGCATATTAAGCATCGACTAATACATGCGGGGGGGGGCATTGAGAAGGATGCACAATGAGTTAATCGCGATTAACTTGTTAAAATATTTTAATCGCATTTAATTGTTTTAATCTAATTTAATGTAACAGTTTGCTCTCCAGACAACAGGGAACCTTTGTAAGTGCAGGAGCTCCTGGTCCACTGATCACACAAGACATGTGGCAGCTAGGATGAGAACAACAACAACAAACATGGAGGAATCCCTGAACAAAAGCAAACAGATGCTTTTGTTTGCTTTTGTTTTTCACTACACAATGACCAGGGTTTCCACTACTCTGAATGGACTTGAAATTGTTATAACATTGAAATTCTCATACAAATATTTTCAAGACTTTAAAAGAGCTTTAGTTTAAATAAGGAGATATAAAAACTTGAATATAGAAAGTTGAACTGCAACTTTCCATATTCAATAGTATTCAATGCAGTTCAACTTTCCATTTGTAGCAATCCATGAATCTACAGGTATCTCGGAACAAAGTGTGGATCGAGGGCAGCACGTGGTCCTTTGCTTGTATTCACATAGTCGCCTTGCCTTTTATTTACGTGGTAGTGAATCAATGAAACTGAGCACACAGAGATATTTTTAAGATTAGGTCCTTATTATAAAAAAGGAAACTCAAAGTTTAAGTTGAATCTGTACACAAGAGCTTTAGCATCATGGTGGAAGTGTTCCTTGCTGCAATATATATATATTTTTTTTTTAAACTTTAAAATTCCCATTTTGTTTGAGAGGAATCTGTCACTCATTTTATTCTGTAATTCATTTTGCTAAATTGACTTCCCGGTCCCAGTCCTAATAAAATTTTGCTTCTTCATTAATATTTTTGTCATTGAGCTCATTTTTTTAGATGAAAAAAAAAATTCAAATTACTTTCATATTTACACATCAACAAAATGTTATCCTGCATATGGTGTAATTCCATGGAAAAAATAAAACATAAAAAGGACATATGCAGATGGCCGCAATTTCTCCCACTATACAAGTAACATCCGACTTACAACCAGGCTCGGTTGCGACCAACCAAATCGTAAGTCGGAATTGACGTCGAATGCCATTCAAAATAGCCGATGCGAGGGTTATAGGTGCTACTGTAGTGAGATGCTGGGATACTGTGCTGCCATAACTGTTGTACACGTTGCCGGGCTGCTACGTGCTGCGGTGCCAGACATTATAGAAAAAAAAAAAAATCTGCTGGCTGTGGTCGTGAGTACGGGCGAACGTAAGTCGAGCAGGTCGTAAGTCAGCTGTTACTTGTATTGTGAGTATGTGTCGTATTATATTTCTGTACCAGATATTAGATCCGATATCGTGCATGGAGAGACACAAGCGCATGAAGCTGCCTGGCAAGTTGAGAGATTATTGACCAGTGTTTCAGTAATGAGAATAATGAAACAAAACATAACCCAGTGCACCACCAAATAACTGAATCATCCATTATTTCCTGAAAATTTTGATCAAGTTTGTTCATTAGCAAAGATTTAAATGTTTTCTGCAACTTATTCAAGTCGCTAATCTCTATTACAACTACTGCTATCACTGCTTTTAAGTACAATTACTTCCCCATTTTGTGAGTTATTTTGTAAAGTGATCGACAGTATTCTAAGTTTCATGAAAAAGGAGTGAATAAAAAGACACTTTTCATGAATAAAAAAGAGTTTTCAAAACTCATGAGGCCACTTTTCCATCATCTATGAAGCGAGATCTTCCCGACATCATATATAGCAGAGTGGCAGCTCACCTTCCTCTGTGGGGACGTAGATGTTGAGATAGAGGCAGTCCTCGCTCTGGTGCGTCATATACGTGGCTGCTGTATCCAGATTCGCGGTGAGCCAGGGTGGCATCATATCTCCCAGCATGCTCCTCTCGTCTAGCGATTGCGGACACACGGGTGCAAACTGGGTTACGTTGCGTATCCCTGGCCAAGGTAGAGGGGGCTCCGGGGCTTGAAAGCGTCGATCTCCAGTGGGAGGTCTGGCGTAGGGCACACCCAGGTACTGAACCACAGGGCCCAGGAGGTCAGAGGGCAGAGGGGTTAGCATACCACGGATACGGCCTTGGGCTGTGGATATGACAGGAACAGTCTGCTGGGCTGAAGAGGATGGAAGCGAGAGGAACAATAGAATCCCAGCAGAGAAGCTGAAGAAGAGGATGGAGAGAGGCGGAGCTCTCCCGGGCCTCCGCTCATCCATGGTTCACGTGAGATATAAGAGAGTGAACTGAGAAGAGCAGAGAGATGGATGTTCTTCAGAGGTGCACTACCGTTGACCACAGCTCCTCCTCAGCTTGGCCCATAGCACGTCGGACACAGCGTCTCGTGGGTGCTTTCTTCCTTCTCGTCTCAGTGTGACTGTTGATTCTTCAGAGTGCAGTGACTCAGTCCCAGTTTGTCCCTTGAATCGCTATGTGTGTGGATGTTTAAGGGGATGCATGTGTGTGAGTGTGTATGTGTGTGGGTCTTCGGTTATGTAAACAGTGGCATCACTGTTCTTCCGTCACTCTCGTCTTCCGGTCAACCCCATGACAAGAGCGAACACCCTCCTGGAAAAGAGACGAAGCCAGAGAAGGAGTCAGAGGAAGAGAATGACAAGCATTCTTGCTAAACACATGCCTCTCTACACACACAGAGGACATCACACGGAATTATTAATAACGCTTAATAATGGAGCAGTGACTCATTATTCATATTCTTTTTTTTTTTCCAGGGTTCTACCCCATAACCCTGGGGGGGTGATTTTCCCGTGAACACCTCGGCTGGTGAATATTCAAAAATGTAAATGTTGCAAGACAAATTAAAACATGAATCATCACACAGGGTCATTATTTAAAAAATCATGAGAAGTAGAATATGTTGTCAAATAAATGACGTCATAAGGAATAAGGTCAGAAAGTACCATAAATGGGGTAAAGCACCTTATTATTCAACCTATGTAGCCTGAATATGTGGAATGAATAAAAGAGGGATTGATGGATTGCAAAATATACTATGTGGAAAACAAATAAGGAAAATTCTATTTTTTTTTTATTGAAAATGCTGGAAAGATTCATGTCAATAGAAGGAAAAAGTGGAAAGTATTTACCTATTCTTGAATTGTCACATTCATACTTTATAAGATCTTATATTAGGATCCATTACAGTATGTTTTTTATTTATATGGAGAGTACAAGTTTCTAGTCCATTAGAAGGCACAGACAAGCAACCACTCACACACATCTACACCAATGGACGCCCCGTAACTGTGGGAGGAAACCATAGTGCCTGTAGGAAACCCAAGCGCAGTGGGAACATGATACTCATGAGACATTTGAGTACGTATTTAATGACTTCATCTGGAATTTCCTTAACCCAAGCAGCAGTTTGAGCCATCCCATTGGCCCCTCCCACCTTCCTCCCAAATAGACTCCTCCCCCTGCAACTTTGTAAAACTGAATGATGAGTTGGATTGAAGCGAATGTGCAGAGAAGAAAAGGTCCGCCACTGCTATACTACCAGACCCATAATGTACTGCATCAGTTGAAGTTTCCATAGCAGTTTCCTAAGACCTAATGCTTTGATAGAATTTCAAAGTCTCTACAGAAGTTAATGCTGACGTTATTGCTGCTTCGTTGTCCAATTCACACGTGTGGTGAGTTTAACTCCATGTCAGGCTGTCGTTGCCGATGTGTCACACGGACGAGATGTGTGTCTCCAGTATGAGCCACAGACATATGTCACGTCCTCGCTACGCCGTTTCACAGATCAGAGGAGCGGATGGGGGGGATTGGGGGGTCGGGGGTGGGAGAAGGGTGGAGAGTCACGTCTCATGCTTAATTAAACCGCGAACACACCGCAGGGCTCCTGACCTGTGTAGCATGAGGTAGGACGCCTCTGACACACACACACACACACAGTAATATCTCTATCTCGCTGTCTCAACACCACACACTTCATGTTGTCTGAATGCAGGCTCACAACATTCCACAATTGGCTGCGCACGCATTCCTCACTGATGCTAGCTGGCTTCCTTTTTATTCTCTCTGACACAAACACACTGAGGGTCTTCATCTGACACGCTCCACCTTCCCAAACATACCACAAATGAACACTCACTTGAGCCTCTCGAAATTGCACCTTTTTTTTTCATTCTCTCCTTATAGTCCACCACATACTGTGCACCAGAAAGGACACGTGCATATAGACACATACCCACTATAAATCAAGCTAACAAATACACAACACAGTAAAAAGTTTTCATACAACTAGGCAACATATTACACACCCAGGTGAATGTTTAAACTCGACAGATGTAAGAGACTGAATAGCTGACAC
Source organism: Synchiropus splendidus (assembly GCF_027744825.2). Classification (NCBI taxonomy): domain Eukaryota; kingdom Metazoa; phylum Chordata; class Actinopteri; order Syngnathiformes; family Callionymidae; genus Synchiropus; species Synchiropus splendidus. The sequence goes on along the minus strand of NC_071343.1, from coordinate 15,237,312 downwards.
ACTCACAAGACATTTCTATTCCACCAGTGCACAAAGCATCAAAATGGGAAATTCCCGTAGCAGCTCAGCCTCGGCGGGAAGGACACTGCTTCCACTCCAGCTTGAGGCAACTCTCTGAGCCAACATGGATCCTTTTGTGAGAGGTTTCTATGTTCTCCGCATGTTCCTCCGCATGGGTTTCCTCAGGGAACTCGGCTTTCATCCCACACATACAGAGGTGTCCGCAGGTGTGAGAGGAGGTGAGTGCTTGTCCCCAGCTCCTCGACTCCATTAAGGGATTTTGTTAAATGAATGAAGGGATATTTCTAGTGATTCTATTCCCCATCACACACACTTGGTGACCATAAAAGCGAAGCCCATCACTCTTGATCACTTGAGGAACGTTCCTACCACAGAACACACACACGCATATTTACCGTGATTCCCACCTTCACACACCGTCATGAACACATATCATTTCAGCAGATAATGCTCCTGTGTTGCAGAGAACTTTCAGAACTAAAGATGCATTCTCCATATTTGGGCACACTCTCTCACGCACACACATGCAATTAGGTTCCAACTGAAACAGACAGAAAATTGATCACTTAATCTCTTAGGGTGAACCACACACGCACACACACACACACACACGCACACACATATATATAGATATAGAAATGTAATTTACACAACCACCTCCAAAAAATACATCTCACACACACACTCGCCAACACACACACACAGCTGCTCCCCTGCTGTTCTCACTCTGAGGGCAGAATATTAACACATGCAGAAACACATCGCATCAATTTCCGTGTTATTACACACACACACACACACAAACACACGCTCACGCGCACAGTCGGATTCTGATCAGTACTATCGCTCCGCCCATGTTGGAGTGTGTTGCTGTCCAAGGTGCTAGTTAACATTCCAGTGGTGATCACACGCACACGCGCGCGCGCGCGCACACAGTCGCCGAATAACGCTCCATTTATCAAAACGATCCCCCCCACCCCCCACCCCCCTCCCTGACATCCCGTCGTCCTCCACATTCTCTCTCAAATCTCATTCTTAAAGGGCGAAAACCTGGTAGAAGATAGCGTAAAGACTGCGCTCATCTGTGCGCAGATCTGCCGCCGCGGAAGCTGACTACGACAAAACACACTCGCTGAAATAAAAAAAAAAAAAAGGCTCGACACGTTTCCCCCGCTGCAGCAAAACATCTCGGCAATGGCAAGCGGGAGAAGAATGTACTGTTTCCTCCCGAGTGGAGAGACACGAGGTCCCGGGAACATGCTCCTGCGCGCCGCAATATTCACCTGGTGTTGCCGACGTGCCCGGGATGGAGAGATGTGACTCTGCTGCTGCTGCTGCTGCTGCTGCTGGTGCTGATGCTGCTGCTGCTGGTGGTGGCACGTCTCCTGCCTGGATAATACCCCACCACCAACACACACACACACACACACACGCATACACACGCGCACTCAGACAAAAGAAAGAAAAGAAAAGAAAAAGAAAAACCCTTAAGCTTTAAATCCGATAATGGAGGCAAAGAAAACAAAATGGATGTAGAAAGAACTGAGGTGATTCTCCAAGGGGTGTAAAAAGGCCCAGGACGTTCAGATGATCAATCTCCCTCTCTCCCTGTCTCCCTCTCTTTCTCCCCCTCCCCCATCCCTCCTTCTCTCACTCTCTCCCTCTCTCTTCGTGTCTCTCCCTGGATGCGATTGGGCAGTGTGGCAGGGAGCAGCTACTGATCCAATGATACGCACCTTTGGTACTGTGAGGAAACGGAGGAGAGGAACGACCCATTCAAAACACACACTCAACATTCCGCTGCCACATCTGAACACACACCTGTAGACGCTTGGTAACAGATGCCAATACATTATGACCACCTGTTCAGTGTCTTCGACGTCTTCTTTCGGAGGCGGAACTGAAGCTGGAGGTCTGCAGGTGTCAAGTTTATAATAACCAGACCAATACCAGTAGAAAGAATGTCAATTAAAGTGAACTTATTTTTAAAACTATTCTATTTAGTGGCCCGTGGATCAGTGTTTTGGCGGAGGGTAACCTCCTCCAACTCTGAAACCGCAGGTCTGTGCCAGAGAGGTTAGAAACCGCTGTTTAAATGGAAATTGGTGGAAAACATGGAGGTGTTAGGTCTCACTATGCCGTTCTGTGAAGGAGAGACCACTTTGGCCCCAACTCTTTTTGGGTTCTGTTCACCAGCTAACAGCCGGAAGTGAAGGTCTTCAGACAGTGAAGAATTGAATTCTTCTCAAGAAGTCCTCTGGACTTTGCCTAGTGAGAGGGATGCGTAGTCTTTGCAGCACTCGTGTTTGTTCTGACATTCATGAGGAGGTTGTCTCCATCACCCACTGCATCAACTCATCCACCACCTGCACCAGAAAAATCTGCACGTCGTTGTTGTGTAGAGAGATGCAAGTCACCTGAAAGGTAGCCAAAAAGTCTGCCTGCTGGGAAAGAGATCAGCAGTATCCTAAAGTCATGTCGAACATCTCTGCTGGCCAGTCAGAGAGTCTGCCCTGAAGAAGGTCCAAACCATGGTGGTCCTCGAGGGCAAGCATAGCGGAGCAGAAGGGGTCAGTGGGAACGGGCCCGTACTCTTGAGCCTCTTGAGTGCAGTGAGTTGTATTTCAGTAAGGAAAATGATGGGCTGGCGAGACATGCCCGGGTGGTTCAGTCCAAGCAGTTATCCTTGTTCTGATCGTATCCGTTTGAATCACATGGAAATGGTTCAGCTCCCCTGGCAGTCACATCCAGACAGGTTCTATCTGTGTCAGTGGAGGAACCCCGCTACCAAGATTTCAACCTCAAGCTCCACTGTGATTGGAGTCTGAATCTACCCCGTAGCTTCCTCGCAGCTTGACATTTCTGTAAAACCTCCCAAGAAAGAGTGAAATTTTCATGAGATCCCTGATCTCCCCCTCATCTGACAGCAATCTACACCGAGAAAAAAACTCCCTCATTCTTGTCTTTGGAGAGGATAAGTCAACCTTAATATAGACTGCACTACTTTTATTTTTAACCTTATTTGTAACCTCTCTGAAAGAAAATATAGCGATTTTAATTTTGGTTTTTGGACTTGATATTACTTCCGCTGTAAACAGGCTTCTTTTGAACATACTGCAAAGTTGTCTTCTGACCTGGGAACCCCTGTCTGTCCTACTTTTCATCCTCCCTAGTACTGCCTCCTTTCTTTTCTCCATCCTTGGATTCAACTGCCCTATTCTCAGTCGGGCTCTATCTTCCTTCACCTCTATACTCTGAGACACATCCTCTAACTCATGAGCAGAGATGGTCCTGGAATCAATCGGTGCACTGGTTCTTCACTCTACACACCATACAGCGCCGCCTCTCTAGGGCTGTCTGTTGACTTGTCATCTTGGTGCTGCACCATCTAGACAGCAGCTCCCCTTGCACCAAGTCAGAGGCGGGAAGTTAGACTTCCTAAATGGCCACATTATAAAATGTGACTGTTATGAGGGGCCATCATGCCAAAAGAAATGACTATGAAATGTGATGGAAAAAAATCTAAAATAACAAGGACAAAATGAACCATAAAAGGTTCAATGGACGCAAGGATATTACAAAGTGTATTTACAGAAACATTTTACATCTTATTTGAATAGAAATCATAATAAAACTATGGACTAAACATCGAAGATAAAAAAGCATTTTTTTCAAAATATATTATGAATTTTATTTCAACGAATTTTGAGGAAAATACTAAAATGATAAACGAAAAGTGTAGTCATGAATGCATTGTATTTACTGTTGAACAAGTACTGGCTAAACGGGAAAAGGATTTTTAAAAAATAACAGAAAATGACAATTTATCAATTGTATATTTAAAGTCTGAGGGCTGCAAAAACACAGGCAAAGGCCTGCATAGGGCCCCCGGGCCGCATTGGCCCAGTTCTGCACTAAGTGCCACCAACACACAAGACCTTAACTAAAACCTGATCCGTGTTATCCAGTATGTGTTTACTTTGTCCAATTCCATCCTCAAACAACCATTAAATCTCCATTTTGAGTCTGAAATCTGAAAAACAAAATAGATGAAGCTTGAGTTTCTGGAGAAAGAAAATGGAACTGCAGGTTGCCTGTTTTCTGAGGCAGAAATAAATAGATGCACCATCAACACCAGACAACGTCACCTGCTCACAGCAGTCGTGTCAGAGTACACAGTGACCTCTTCTGGTGTGGAACAGAAGATTCTGTCCCATTCAGCTCCGCCTGCCTGCAGGAGCGTTGTTGTGCGTGTGTTTGTGTGTCAGTATGGTAATGCAGTGGGTCTGCAGTCGCTACTCGCTGTGTTTGGGAACACTCCTCACGTCAGCACAGGCTGCCGCAGCATTCAGGACCTTCTATTTCTTTTCCCAACAATCTTCCATCGACTCATCCATCTCCATGTTTCCGTGTCTCACTCTCTGAGTGAGCGTCTCTGCTTGGCTCCACCGCCCCTCAGCATGTGCTTGAAGAAAATGACGGGGTTAGTAAGATAGAAGTAAAAAATTGTTTTTCAGAGCAAGAGACCTTCAAGTATCGTGAAATCTTTTTGTTGACGGAGGTCGGAGGTCTCCAGCGAGTAGCAGCAGCTCAAGTCAGAAGCTCGCCAAGCGATCGGTTGCATTATAGCAAAAAAAAAAAGGTCCAATTGAACACATCCAATTGAAACTGCAGCTGCCCCAGACACTCCCAAAATGAAACCCTGGTTTGTCAACTCAAAGGAAGAGAAGTTATTTTTGAACTGTTTTGTGTTTCACAAATTTACACAAGTGTCTGATCTATTAAAAAACGTAAAAGCTGCTTGGGATAAAAAAGTCCCTCACTGATGACAAAGTAGTCACTTGCATAAAAGTGATGAAAGTGAATCAAATTCGATATTAACAATTGCATTACATTACAACCGCTGCTGTAGTAGGTGGTGCTGAAGCGCCGGACCGTGGCTGAGGATTTGCTCTGTTGGCTCGAACTCAGAAAGGTTTGACCTTTAGTCTTGGTGGAGTCATTGTCTCGATGTCGAACCAGGTTCAGAATTGACTGTACATCAGGCCTGGTTCATTGGTCGCCCAGGTCCCGGAGTTGAAGACCGTGTAGGAAGCTATGTAGTCCTTTGGGATTCGGGCATGTTGAAGTCCATTCAATGTGGATCCTGTTTGTTATGACTCACCCCATGTGAGTTCATGATGAATGGTCAAATGCGAGCGCAGTTTCGCTGGTGAAGAGCAGCCTGATTGAGCAAGCAACAAGATATGAAGATACAGTTGTATCCTCCTCATGAAACCCTTTGTCGGATGTCTTTACTCCGACATAAGCTATGTACTTTCTCGCCTTATGTGGCATTAAAATATGGGCACAAACCATCAGTATCTTCAGTGGAACTCTCCATATTCTGAGCGAAAAGTCCTGCCTCTGTCTCAGTCTAACATTAGCACCTGAAATCAGCAGAGAGAGAGAGGCGACTGCAACAAGCACATAACATTAACTTGTGCCTTTGGAATTTCTTTTAACCCCAGCGCTCGTGCTCCGACCAGGTCGATTGACTGTCGTGTCTCGTAGCACATATTCCTCACTGCACATATATATATATCTCAGCGGATATGACTTCTGCTCCACAGACCTTTAGAATGAATGTGTAATTGTACTGAGCAGTTTATGTCAGCAGCCATACCTTAATACCTGCAGCTCTGTGCTGGTGTCAGCAGACTGTGGGCGTCCACTCCTACATTGGATTTTTCACTCGGCGAGTCTTCATTTTTATGCTCCTGCTGCACAAATGTTCAGTGCCGAGGCTGTTTGTATTTGTCTTTTTGTCTTGTACAAAAGTGCAAGAACAATGCACATATACAATTAACACGTTTGACATATAGCTAGTGAGCTAAACATGATGAAAGTAAACGCAGATTGTCATAACTTGGGCCCGAAAGTCGAAAGTCTTTTTTTCATTTATTCTTCCTTAAGTGCAAGAAAAGATGAGCCAGAGTTGGTACAGTATGTGCAGGGAGATGGGTTGCATTCATCTTGCTGAAGGGGAGAAAAGCCGGATTTTGGACCGTGAAGTTTTGATTCGGTGGGATCCCAATGAGCGGAGCATCTGGCGTTCCTGGCGAGAAGGATCATCTGGTATCCTTCCTTCTCACCCCAAGGAGGATGGCAGGAAAGCTCTCTTCAGAGCGGATAACTGCTGCAGTCTGTTCCGGACTGAGAAAGTTAGTGAGGAAGACCACAAGACAGCTGAGGAGCTGAGGGACTCAAACATCATTTGAAGGAGACGCCATTCCTCACAAGGGAGCAGCGGTTCATGTCCGACATCTTGGTTGAGGACGATAAAGTCACTCAGGGCGATGTGGGTTGAAGACAGTTGGCTCTCTCCGGAGGTTCATGATTATTTCTTTTAAGCTGCAGTTTGTTCAGCAGCAGGTCACTTGTTGGTCCACCTCCGACCAGTTCTTCTGCTCTCCAGAGGCACCCATGCTAAATGAGGTCACACTGAGTTAATAAGATTACAGCCAGAGTCACAGAGGTCACATCAAGCCAGCAGATCACCACCGCCTCCATTAGGTTTGCAACTTAATAGAGGTGGTGGTGAACGGTTCTATCAAGTGTGGTACACCAGCTGAACAAAATTCAGATGTGAAAGCAGTTACATAAAGGACATTCTTCAATGGAAAAAGTTGCGGGAAAAATTCTCAGTCCTTTTGGTTGACAGTGACTGAGTTGTTGGAGTGGGTTATCCATGAATTGGAGTGTAGTATGTATGGGTCCATTGATGATGGTACATACATACATTTAAACAACAAAATATTGGATAATAAAACCTTAAACTAAAGCTCTTTTAATGTCTTGAAAATATTTGTATAAGAATTTCAAGTACATTCAGCGTAGTGGAAACCCTGGTCATTGTGTAGCGAAAAACCTCCCTGAACAAAAGCAAACAGATGCTTTTGTTTGCTTTTGTTCAGGGATTCCTCCATGTTTGTTGTTGTAATTTTTGTTGCAATTTATTAATTGTAATAATGTCGTTATTAATTAATCATAATTAATTCAGTAAAGTCCCACCACTATATCTATCTATCTATCTATCTATCTATCTATCTATCTATCTATCTATCTATCTATCTATCTATCTATGTGTCTGTCTGTCTGTCTGTCTATCTATCGATCTATGTGTCTGTCTATCTCTCTATCTATCTATGTGTCTGTCTGTCTGTTTGTCTATCTATCCGTCTGTATGTCTGTCTGTATCTATCTATGTGTCTGTCTGTCTCTCTGTCTGTCTGTCTGTCTGTCTGTCTGTCTGTCTGTCTCTCTATCTATCTATCTATCTATCTATCTGTCTGTCTGTCTGTCTATCTGTCTGTCTGTCTGTCTGTCTATCTATCTGTCTGTATGTCTGTCTGTATCTATCTATGTGTCTGTCTGTCTCTGTCTGTCTGTCTGTCTATCTATCTATGTGTCTATCTATCTATCTATCTATCTATCTATCTATCTATCTATGTATCTGTCTGTCTATCTGTCTGTCTGTCTGTCTGTCTCTCTATCTATCTGTCTGTCTGTCTGTCTGTCTATCTATCTATCTATCTATCTGTCTGTCTGTCTGTCTGTCTGTCTATCTATCTATCTATATGAATGCATATGCAAAAAAAGTATTAAAATGTATACACAAGCAAAACAACAAAGGCATGGGGAGAATATAGTCTGTATGAGGTCTATAATATTATAACAAATATTGTCACTCTTTTCCAGGTTTAAAGGCACGAGTCCCAACAATGCCCAAGGTCTCTTGGGCTTGATAAATCATTGAAGGCTAATTTTAGCATAGGCTGTTCTGCGGTTAGCATCAATGTCCATAAACTGACTCACAATTCTGATTTTCATCTTGAAAAATATTTTTCTGCCTTCCCATCAACGCTCAAATTCCCCTTTATCTGCACAGTTTTTATTTTACTTTTCCAAAATTAATTCTGTACAGTTATGATCTCCACTCCGACTGGACAGCTCTTTAAACTTCTACTAAATGAATTTGCGGCGTTTGTGGTCCTCATGAAATTACTTGGAGGGCCACATTTGGCCCTCGGACCTTGAGTTTGCAACAGCAAGGCCAGTGACTTCCAGCGAGTTGTGGGGGAGTAGAAGAAGGTTCCTGCATCGTGTACATATTGAGTGTGAGCTGGATGATCAAGAGGAAACAGAAAGCAAGGCGACCATCCGTCTTCACATCAAAGTGACTGGCAGCTTGTTAATCTGTGGCGCAGAACACCTGCATAAAGGAATCGGCTTCCCTTTGTCTCAAGACACAGCAGGTCCATTACAACGAAGCCCTGGACGGAAGAGTGACGTAAATACAAAGAGACACACAGCTCCCTGGCCGGCGTTCTTTTTTCTTTAATTGCTCATTCACAGAGATTAGAAAACTCAAGAGCAGAGCAGAACATTTCAATGTCAATTTTCTCCGATGGTTTACTAAGTGCTCTCCCCAAAACCTAAAGCCATTCTGTGGCGTGTTAACACCACTGGAACACGAGCTTAATTATTATTCTGCGGGGTGAGCAAGTGGGACTGAGCTCCAGCAGTAGGGAGACTTGTGCATTATTGGACGAGTGCTACTGAAGACGGGTTTCCCCGAGTCGAGGTTCAGCCAAGATTAACAGCCTTTCAAACCAGATCAGCGGTAATCTGCTTTAAGATCGTCTCAGTCCCACTCTGGCGGAAGAACAAATCCAAGACTAAACTCAGACTCATGTAAACATTCAGTAGTCAGGTGTAGCTGCAGCTGATCTGACCGTTTTTTTAAATTGAATTAAATAACCAGATCAAACCACTTTGACTGGGGAAGGCAACAACTACAGCTACACCACAACAACAGCCTGACTGAGTCATGTTGAAAATAACTCGGGAGCCTGTGGTCTGTGTTACATAGTCACTGTCAGTGACTTGCAGACACCATGAAGGAAATTCGACCACCACTATTTTTTAGGGTGACATTTTATAAGGAAGGGTGAGTGTGTCCACGTCCTCAGAAATAATTATGGCTACAGGGACCAGCTGTAGGATCATACTGTCTGAGTTATGTTTTTCTCTGTTTTCAAGTCTGACACTGACATTTATTTATTTATTTCATTTATGTATAATTATAATTGTATATACAGTGGTACCTCGGTTCTCGGCCACAATCCGTTCCAGACGTGCAGAGACAGGAAGGGTTTTTCAGCCTCAATATGAAGAAAAAAAACAGTCAGTAAATGTAGCTAACGGGACACGTCTGCATACAGAGGCTGCGTTATACACAATAACAAAGCGTGTCGTGGGTCAGCTGATCGGTCCGTGCACGTTAGGTGTTTTCCGGCTTTTTTCGGGGGCGTTCGAGTTCTGGATTTTCGTTGGAGATACGAAGCAAAAAGTCTCACATTTTTTGTTCGAACTCCGATTTGTTTAAATTCTGGGACGTTCGAAAACCGAGGTACAACTGTATTGTGAGTAGTTTTTTTTTTTTTTTTTTGCTTTTCAAGTTGGGCTCTTAGGAGTTACATTTGAATGGCACTGTTGTGATCCTCTCAGGGGAATCAATTTTTTTAGGTCTGTTGCCACGGTTAGTTATCAGATAACAGAATGGTAGCCGCTTACTACCTGCTATCGTAACAAGTAGCAAACATGGTGCCCAATGTAGTTACTGCTTTACACAAGCAGATGGCAAACATCTAGCTGTTGAAAGTTTTGTAGTAAAAAGAAAACGGAGCAGAGACAAAGTTGTTGTAGTTACACAGCCAGCGCTTGACAGAGAGCAAGAGAGTGAATTTGACAGGCTCAGATTCTGAAGAGGAATATTTGTACTCCGGTGAAGATCGTTCAGTGAGACAGAGAGTGGCGGCAGTACTGCACTTAGTGACAGCCTTAGTGGCACTCTACAAGCGGGAATGTGAAATGCAAAGATGACGCCGCGGGAGAAAATACAGCGTAGATAGCAGCTGTTCATGCTCCCAACGTAGGCGACAGACGCTCATTGTTGCTTGAGCGTTGAGGAAGACAGAGCTCTAAAAGTGATGTAATACACCAGGGGTGGCACCTGGTGACATCATATACAATAAAGAAAGTCTACGTCTAAGTCTATGATTCTTGTTTTAGCTCATTTCCAGTCCGATACGTTTTTGGCGTTCACCTGAAATAGCTTGTATTCGATACAAGGTTTATGAATCGTTGTAGTAGTTGGAGTACTGACAGGCCTCTAAACCACACCCTCACACAGGACGTCCTTGGTTGGTTTAAAGATTTTACAGACTGGGAAAGATTTTTTCTCATTTTCAAAGCTTGATAACAGGATTGATGCACAGAAAATATGAAATTATTTAAGACACATACATACAATTATTAATACCTGAAAATATTTCTACCAACAGCAGCTTTAACAGAGACTAGATGTCAAATACTCCCACGTACATGTTTGTATACCGTGGAGACATGGTAAAAAGTGGCTAAGCACAAGCTGAATCCATGTATTTTTAAATTAGAACAGGAATCCCTCTCAGTCTGGCCTCACCTTTCCACCATGCTGGAGTCATCTGTCCTCACCAACCCGGTGTCCAGAGTTCTAATGACGCCTCTCCATAACTGTAGCCGGTGCAGAGTGACTCTATTTGTCCATCCATCGCGTCTTAATAATTAATGTCTTTCCAATTCTCCCTCACTTATTTTGAATTAGACCACCCCTCATTCATCTCCCAGCCCCGCAGCGTGTCTTCAAAGCATTCCTTCCGACCGTCTATTAAATTATCTCTCCGTCTCTCAGCAGCGCAGCTCTCCTCCCGTCCGCTTCCCTCCCGCTGCAGCGTCTCTGTTAAAATATTTATTCATGCCTTGAGCACTTTTTTATATATCTAACACTTACCTATCTTTAACTCCTCCGTGGCTCTGATTTGCCACGACGCACAGGTTTGTGTTGTCACAATATATCCGACTTGATGTTTGCTTTATAGTTACTGATATCCCTGAGTTCTGTGTGTGGGACAGAGTTCAGTGTCTCTCACACACACAAACGTAGAAAACAAACACATGACTACTGCGTCAACCAGAAGTCTTTCATGTCTACAGGGTGTGAGAGGATTCATACGCGTAAAATGTCTTTCTGTACGTGACTGAGAGGTTTGAAGTGTGTGTGAGAAATCCTTGCGTATGTGTTTGTTTTTAAGCATATCTAACCTAGTGAGGACCAGTGTTGGAGGAAAAGCCCTCCTTGTGGGGACCTTATGCTTTCGTGGGGACATTTTTACCAGTCCCCACAAGGTTAAGCCTCCATTTGAGGAATAAAACTTCAAAATAACTGGATTATTAGAATTGGGTTTCCGTTTGGTTTAGAGTCCTGGTAGTTATTGATAGTTAGGTTTAGGGCAAGAGACTGGGGAAAGTCAATGAAATGCCCCAACAAGGACAGTGATACAAACATGTTTGTGTGAGCGCACATTTGCCAGGGAGCAGTTTTAAATCTTTACATTTGTCTGCAAGGGATGTCATGTGACTCACATATGAATTTCGTAAGTGTGCCAGCAAGTGCTTCTCATTTGTTGACCAAGAAATTACAAATAAAAAATATATATGTGGGGACTAGATTGAAATCGTGCATGAGGATGTACTACATCGTGTACTACCATTACTGATAGCATACTTCCATGTGTCCTTTGCATTGGTATTGCTGTTCACCAATATTTCCACCAGGAAGCCCATAAATAATATAGTGGCTATGGAAGAAGTACTGATAATGTACCTCTTGCGTCAAAGTGGAAAACAGAGGCAGCGTTGTTGGAGGTGGTGGTTGGCGCGGCCGTTAAATATATAGCAAATTTATATTGCAGTATATTGTTGCACTCTTTGTCGCAATAAATAATCGACAAACTGATGGCAAATATCAATATTTTATTACAACACGCAGTGGATTACTAAGCTTTTTTTTTTAATCTGTATTTCCTGTTCACGAACATATCTTTGCTCGAAATCGTATGTTTTCGGAGATGCATCATAGTCATGCTCCATCTTGAAGTACATTACCTGGGGAGGAGCATGAAACTGCTCCGCCTTTCATGTTTTCTACTGTCACATGATAAACACCAGCACTGCTAATAGCTAGCGTCACTACGCCAGACCCAGAAAGTTTGAGAGGGAAACATGAAGGATAATGAAAGGTGCATGAGTCTGGGATTAAATCAAAAACAGATAGATAGAGTTTGACGAAATCATACCGTGAACTAAAAAGGTATTTTTTATATTTATCATAATAAATATCATAGTCATACCCATATCATATCACTCCTAAACAGCAACACTGCTCCCACAATTTCCAGCGGTACCACTCCGTTTGGTCCGTATCTCTACCTTTGTAGAAACGTGCAGAAATACGGAGGAAATGAATGCAGAGTACAGACAGAAGGCTCCGTCCAGGTCCGCACGTAATGTTGGGCCTTTGAAAGCACGACACCACTTGAACACAGATGTTGCGACAAGAGGTGTGACTCGGTTTAAAAAGAAAAATCTGGATTTATTACCTTTCAGTGTTTGACACCCAATTTACGGTCAATCTGGTCACAATAGCTTAAACAACAGGCAGGAAGTGTTCCAGGGATGAATGAGCTCTTGAAGCCCACAGAACATTTTTGTTCTTGTCTCCATGCAGATTTATTGTTTGCATCTTCAAGTTGAAGTTTTTATTTAGTTAATCTAGTGGCTACAGTCAAGAGACCCCTGAAGCTTTTTTGTGGTTGACCCAACCAGAAACACTCAAGTCATCAAAAGTGTTATTTATGTTGCGATAAATTCTATGTGGCAGCTTGAAAGCATTTTCCGAATATAGGTCAAAATTCAGACGGATCATCCCCCAGTGCGCGCCTCGCCAGTATCATCACTTTAAAATGCGCGGTTTCTAATGGCTCTAATGATTATTGAATATTCCGTCATGAAAACAAAACATCCACCGGCCCGCTGAGTGATGAGCTGCGCAGCATCTATTTGTTAAGCTTCAGCTCCCATTTGTCAGCGCTGATGAATTGACACTGGCTCAAACTGAGGCGTGACTAACACCAACTGTTTAACTATCAGCATCAGCGATTCGCTCCGGCTTAGCGGCGCGTGCAGGATCCAGCGGCAGATAAAGCGCCGGCGCAGGTCATGCACACTCGCTTGAGTGTGTCGCCCAACACACCTGCCGTCCTGCACTTCAGCTGCAGTTCATGTATAAAAGATTCACAGAGATTTAAATTTAGAATATGATAATTGAGAGATATAGGATAAGGGAGATGAGGCGGAGAAGGAACAAGTCATTAAAGGATGAGGAGCGAATGAGCCGGTGAGGAATTCATGAGGACGACAGAGAGCAAGGAAGGAGGGAAGAGAATCTAATAGAGGGAGGAGTGAGAAATACAATTGAGAGAGCTGGGCTGGATGCAATGACAGAAAGCTATTGGTCAGCGGCAGAGTTGCTTTACGGTATTCTAAAATAGAGTGTGAATCTACTGTGATCACAGTTTAAAGGATATCGATCGGCGTGGAGGGGCATTGATTCCCCGCAGCTCGCGTCGAGCACATGCTGAGGCGACGAGAAAATTGAACTGTCGGGGGTAAAGTGAGCGGTCCGGAACCAAAACACAGTAATGAGATGATTCTCATTACGGCGTCACAACAAGGACACCACTGAAAACACCACCGAACTGACAGCAAGTTGGCCCACGGATTTAGATGTTCCCAGGAACGGGTTTGTGTCCATCAGGTTCAAGCTAAGCACCGCGTAAGAGACAGCAGTAGCCAAGAGACTTTCCTCTCCTGAGAACCCACTCGAGAAGACAAACTGTTGACATTCTTCAAATTGATGTTGGTGCCATGTATCTTAGTATGTAGAGCTGTTGAAGCTTCACAAAGCCGTGTGTGCTTTTATTTTGTATTTTCCTGTTTTCTTGTGTGTTCTTTCCGTTTTCTGTGTTCCGTTCAACTTCACAGCAGCGCAGCTGGAACCCATCCGCTAATCAAGCTCCGTCGATTTAAACACCTTGGTTCCAGTCTATGTTGCCAGATGGTTACTTTGCGTCCTCCGGTAAAGATCTTCCTCTCGCGGCTTTGTTCCCATAACTCCTTCTTGGTTTCTTCCTCATTGTTTTCTGTCTTTTACTATTAGCTTTGTGTGAGAGATTTTGTATCTCACCTTTTGTTTCCTCTTGTTGGCTATCTTCCTTGTGTGTGTGTTTATTCCACCACAGAGTGCTTTTCATTATTTGGGCCTTGTGGGTTCTCTGAGTGCATTTTTTTGTCCCCGATATTTTCTGTTACAGGTTTCTTCCCTGTACCTGTGTGTTCCCTTCACTCTGTGTTTTGGTGGCAACATCCTTAGTTTCCTTGTTTTCGTGCCCTGTTTTGTGTATTTTCCATGCATTAAACCTTGTTGTTTCGAGTCCGAAACGACAACGATATTAGCATTCGGGTCTGTTCTCCTGAGCCACCATGACAGTCAAGTTAAAATAGCTTTTGAAAGCTGAATATTGCAGAGTGGAGAATGCCACCTAGTGGTCTCTGAAAGTAGGGCACTGCTTCATGAATCCCATCACAAAGAGCAGGTTAAGTGTAAACTGGAATAGCGCCCCTCGTGGAAGAGTGGTGTATTAAGGCTGCCTTCAGCATCAGCACAGGAAGCAAAAGTCCACTTCCCCAATGTCAATATGTTACGCTTTGGTGGTGCGGCTGAGTGGATTTCTCTGTCTTAGCGATACAAACTTTAAAAACAGTCCAGAGACCCAGCAGGGAAAATTTGTTTTGCCCACCTGTGTATTGTGATCTTCAGGTTGCTTCTCAAAGCGTAGTTGCCCTCTGGCTCAGCTCAGATGATTGGAAACTCACAGACGTCCCTCGGTGGAGACCCTGACTCTGAGGTACTTGAGGTCCACCACCCGAGGAGAATCTGATTTCACACCTCGCCAGCACAATCACCCTCTCTAACCGAAAACCAAGGGCTCACACTGAGCGCTGATCTGAGTCGCCAGAGTCTCATCGATAGAAGGCAAGAATCCAGCCTATAAATCTCCCCCACACTTTCCCAGGTAGAGGAGAAATGAAAAACCTCTTGGTCATGAATTTTGCACGTCTTTCCTGCCTGCCATCAAACTCGTGTACTTCAACTAACAGCAACAAATCTTTCCACTCAGACTTTTACCTCTGACTCGCTCACATTTTTACACATTACAGCTCTTTTAAAGCAGCTCTGCTCGGCCAGACACGACTGAGAATGCATGCTTTTCCCTGCTCCTGCATGCATTAATCATCGCTGACATGCAAAATAGATTAGATCCGCAACTTTATCGAGTGGCTCCGGATCGCACGTGCTTGGGCCGGGGACTGGTGGGATACACCGGCACAGATGAAGCTCCACTTTGCCAAGAGATCCTGTTTGTTATTTTATCCACAAGCTATTTCAGGTGGTTTGTTTCTTGGACAGAACTGTTGAGGATTCCCAACAAGTGGCATAAGAGCTGACATCAGACATCAAACTATGCCCTCAGCTATGGTCCCAAGCCTTGGCTGGTGACCGAAAAAACTTAACAAATCGCTTCTCTTGCCATGACACACGACTCCAGGTCGTCCAGGAGAGACTCTGTGTTGAACATCCCAGCTGAGAAAAGCCAATTCAAGCTGCTAAAGAGATTATTGTGGATGTTCAGGTCTCTTCAGTAGTGGGGTCTCTTCACTCTGTAGCTAAGAACTCTGATGTGGTGGATTTGATTCAAATCCAGGAAGTTGTGCACAAATAACCTGAATTAAATTGTGTAAGCAGATGAAAGAATTTCCCTCACGTTTCCTCCAACAGGGCAATATTTAGCCTGGGGTCTACTTATCTGCGTGTATTTCAACACTCCCTTGCTTTATCGACAGCCGTTGCCCGTAAAGTGTCGTGCTTATTAGTCGACTGACAAACAATCTATGAAGAACAGTCCCCACAGGCTCCCAGGACTCCTGAGAACCCGCTGTATTGAATTTCTCTATTTAATCTCCGCTCAGCGAATCCACCGCATACGCTTCTCTCAGGCCGCACATGCGTGTCAGAGGTGGCGCTTCACGACTTTTCCCTGTGAAGTTTGGGTGTGGGAGGGAAGCGATGATGGACAAGGGCCAGAGTCGCCGCTCGGTTCTGCTGCTCTGCTGCTCCGAGTCCATTTTCGCCGCAGATTTATGAGCCGTGTGACGATCGCTTCAGCTTGACGCGTGTGATGGATCACGCGGACACAAATACTCAGACCTGGGCAGCGTGTGGTCGCCACCGAACCACATTCTGAACACTTGATATGGAATTAGAAACAGAGCAATCCATGGATCATTTTCTACTACGATGTCGATCAGTAGTCACGAGCCCCGCCCACTTGCCCTACTCTCAGGCCCCAGATGTGACTATAAATGCGTCTGTTGCATTGTCTCTGTCCTGGGTACGGTGGCCCCGAAGGGCAAAAGACAACACAAAGGAAAAGTACAACCACAAACCAAAAAGCACAATTACAAAAACGGAATCACAAAATCAAAATTGCAATCCCCAAAGCAAAAACACATTTTCAAAGACAGAATCGGAACTGTTGTTCCCCCCTTCCTACAGTTTGCAGCAAAGTTATTGCCATTCCGTTTTCATAATTGTGTTTCTGTTTGGGGGGTTGCGATTTTGTTTTTGTAATTGTGATGCTGTTTTTGCGACTGTGTTTCTGTTTGGGGGGTTGCGATCAATGTCCCCTCTAAGCTGCACGCGTGCACAATTGCGCAGAGCTGATACCATCTCAGCGCACTAAATATCTATGGTGCGCAACAAAAATTGATCCTGAATTGAATATAAATTACTGCAATTTCTGGACTACAGGACTTCTTCAAGACATAAAGCCTTATGACATTAGACCAATAAAATGAAGCTCGACCATATGTATGCTTAACCGGCAGTTTCGGCAGGTCCTCCACTGCAGCGGCGCTTAAGACCGTCCGCCGAGTGACACTGCTACATACGCAATGGAACGACCAGAAACTAGAAGAACTGTTGGAGCCGGCTGATGTGTAAGAGCTGATTCGCTCGTGGTTGGTCAAAATGTGCGGCATGCACTGTGACAATTGGGGCGGCGAAGTTACGCACAGGAGAGACAATCGTAGCAGCGCAGGTTTCAGACTACAATACACACAGTAGTGTGAGGAAACAAACAGTGAAGTCAGTGAAAGAAACCTGTTCCTTCTTCATTTTAGCCTGATCCACACAGCCTCACTGTTCCACCGTATTCTGTGTCGAGCGCTTACAGAGTACAGTGGCCTCAAGTAGACAAAATTCAGTCTCAACAGACAGACTCATGAGTCTTATCAATCCGTTTAAGAAGGGATAAATGTTTGTAAAAGTTGAAGTTCTTTGATATCCAGCGCCCTTAATGGTGTCATGTGACTTCAATGAGTAGAGTTAGTTTACTTATTGTATAGGAAGATTCTTGATATATATATATATATATATATATATATATATATATATCAAGAATATATATATATATATTGTGAATATATTACATTATGATTCAGTTGAAGAAATGTATAATATACAATTCAAAGACAAATGAAAGCTTTTATTTTTTTTATTTTATTTTTTAACCACACATGTTCCATTCTTCAATATGAAGTACACAAATTAATTTATATTATATAGCATTAACATTAACACTATTATATATATATATATATATATATATATATATATATATATATATATATATATATATATATTACAGCAGTCAACGGCAGGTCGCTCACAGTTGGTCCAGGTGACCGCTCTGAGAGTTTGTGTGTTTGCACACATGAAAAATTAGAGGGAACATTTCGATTGTGTTTTTTTTTTAATTGCGATACTGTTTTTGTAAATGTGCTTTTTGGTTTGTAGTCGTATTTTTCTTTTGAGCTTGTTGTTTGCCCCTCTGGGCCACCGTACCTGGGTCTGCCTGGGCACCTCCTCCCTGATGCCCAGTGGTCCTCATAAGACCTGTCACAATAGTCAATGAATTGCTGTTCTGAATTCCCCATCTTTTGTCTTTCCGCTAAACTGCAACTCATCTTGGCCCGCTGACAGGAGGCTTCACTCTATCTACAACATAAGACACCACTCCAGTCGCACTCGCGCTACAGCACAAAGAACCAGAATGACCTCTCTTGTTGGTCACCTCACAGTCAGTGGTACAGTTAGCACAAGCACAGTAGAGCAACACAAGATGTTGTATCTACATGGAAATAAAGGGAGAAAAATACATGACTGCTGGTGTGATGGCGTGAAATTTGTTTCCGTGACAAGTCCAGCTCTAAATCACGGGCCACATAAACAAAGACAACCACTCACACTTGCATACAGTTGACATCAGTTGCTCAGAAAGCACCAGAGCATGAGTCAAACTAAAGGCTCGCGGTCTCAGTCCAGTCAGACACGACGTTTATGTGGCCCAAAATAACTTTAATCTAAAGCTCGTAGACATGCATGTTGATATAGAACCCTCGACATCGACAAATTCACAGTGGACAAAAACGTCTTGGCAATGAAAATGGCTCCTTCCTCCATGATGTGTGTTTGTTTGTTTGGAAAAAGAAGGTTTGTAGCTCTGAATATGTCTGGCTGTTGCATGGTCGGATGTAAAGTAGAACTCTCACTGATCTTGCATCACTCTCAGCAGGTATTTTCGCAGATGAAATTTGATCGTCCTCTTACACGACGAAAACAACGGCACTCAGCCACACGTCTGTTGGCAAAATGCGCACTCACTCATTCATAGGTCATGCCAGTCTAATCTACAGGTTGTTGTCCAGCAACTGACTGTGTGCTAGTAAGTCGAGTTTGACATTTGTGTTCCTAAAGTAAGGTAAAGACTTTGTTTCTCCAGTGTCTTCAATTTGCTCCCATAATTACTCAGCATAAAGTCGCATTAAAGCCCAGACTTCTGGCATCTGCTCCTGAGCATCTGTGTCCTCCTCTGGTTCCTGGAAATGAACCAGCGACTACAGTTCCTTTGTAGTAGCAAAACACAGAGTAACAGTAAAATGTTTACAGATGGAATCGTGTCAATTATTATTAAAGTGACGTCAATACTTAATAATAACGTTGTGCAAAGAGGCAAGACCTCAGGGTTTTTGTTTTGTTTCCCATGTTGCTAAAAATAGCTGTGCGTGGTTAAACCAGTGTTCATTATGCGGATGAGAATCATGCAACACGTGTATTACCTCTGTTTACGGCTGTGACCGTGTTTTAAGGGGGGGGGCAGGTTGATGTGAAGAGGGCAGGCGACGTCGATGTGGGATCGAGGAGCAGCTTTTGTTTGATGGAAAACAGAGTTGGGAACTATTCCGAGCGCCCGCAGCTATTGTGCCCAGGACACACGCCGATACCTTCAACTGAGGTCAACAAACAGCAGCATCAATCACTGAAGGGAGGTTCAGAGTGAAAAATGATTCTTCAAATCATCTGATCCTGAGAACAAGAATGTCAATGCAACATGAATGAGGGGCCTTATTGGCTCATGGAGCCACAGAGGTCAATATAGGATGGTACATGTTCATGTATGTTTTAACTTAGACACCAGCCAACTCTGAACTCTGAACTTAGCATAGTCAACCTTGGTTGGTCACTGCTATGGTTGCAATGTTCTTGGATGCTGCACATATTTCATAAATATTAGTAGTGAACTGTGATGAGGGACAGCCAGATACAAAACCTGGCTCCAAAAAAATGACCAATCTGAAGACATGTGATTTTTTTATGAATAAACTTTTGTCATAAAACTAAACAAAAATGAACTCCACCTAGAGAAACAAAGGGAAGAAAAAAGATTTTATTTGTGGTGAGGCAATCCACCATGTGATCATTTTAAATCGATTCATCCTAATTTATTTAGACATGTACTTAAAATACTGTATTATAATAATAGTATTATAATAATATTATAATAAATATAATATTTTTGGAAATATGACATTGTCCAGGGGAAAAACAGAAAAGAAAAAAATATCATGTGAAACTAATACGTACTATACATAATTAAATGTACCTATAAACTAATATGTATGAAAACGAAAAACGTTTATATATATATATATATATATATATATATATATATATATATATATATATATATATATTTACTACTATATTTCATTAAAATAGCTAATTTTTAATTATCTTTTTGTACTTATTTTTAGAAAAAGAATTCATCCCTGTCAGTTGAGGGCAATTGAATTTTTCTCAATAAAAAATCTATCTTCTTGTGAATTATTTTGACATGACACGTGCACAGTGGTTAACAACCTGGTCTTGCACATTTTCACCCATGATTGTTTGCCATCCCTGAACTGAGTTTACCCAGGATGTGGACGTGCTGATTGTTGTCTGCCAACATCACTTTTCATGAATAAAGCATTTTCCAGACGTCCCCAGACACGATCTTCTAGCTGGCTGAACAAAACACACTCGGATGAGAGACGCTGCTTAAATTGTGGCTGTGATAACACTGCTCAGGTCATCGCAGCAGGAGGCGTCTGTTCCCAGCGTGAATTCATACTGAGTTGACAAATTGCAGCTGGTGTTGAGGCTGAGACGCACACAAATGCAGCGACAGAACGGAGGTGAGCAACAAGGTTTCGGCAGCAGGGTTTTGTCGCCTTTAGTCCTCTTGAGTGAACAGCTGCCATATCAATTCAGGGGCCCGAGCCGAGGCTATTCTCAGCCTTGAGATACCTGCAGCAATAAATCTCCCAACAGGAGAGGAGATCCTGGTGTTCTTGGCGAGCATTAGAACTCATACAGTTGGAAACGGATTTTTGAGTTCAATCTTGAGCTTGTTTGTTTGAGGAATGGACTCGCCTCAGAGGAAAACACACAGCCACCACTCACAGGAGATGTGACACACAAGTGCCCACATTGTCTGACAGAAATCATGGGAAACCTAGTTCAGGTGAAGAAGAAAGTGAAAGTTAGCTCAGTACAAGAGCGTAAACATGCTCAATCCTGACTCACCTGTCTGTTTGGTAATAAAAATAAAAATAAAAATAAAAATAAAAATTTTACAAAACGATTTACTAATGTAAAATTCACACAAGACAAATCTGTTTATGAATAAACTTTTGTCATAAAACTAAACAAAAATGACCTGGATCTAGAGAAACAACGGGAAGAAAAAAGATTTTATTTGTGGTGAGACAATCCATCATTTTAATTCGATTCATCCTAATTTATTTAGACATTTACTTAAAATAAATAAATATAAAACCCCTAGTTCAGTGAAGAAGAAAGTAAAAGTTAGCTCAGTACAAGAGCGTAAACATGCTAAATCCTGATTCTCCACCTGTGAGCGACCCACTTGTCTATTTGGTAGCATTGTCCTTCTCCCCTCATCCCAGTGTGACCGCAGGTTCTCTGAGGACCTGGTCCAGTGTCCAAATATATCTCAGCGGATGGGGGTTACGTGGCAGAAGGCTGGCACAGGCTCCAGGGTGACTCTCGTCCCACTCACTCTGCAGAGAGACTGCCAGCATCCATCTGAGTGGGTTTGCTGGGAAGGATGTCATCGACGGACCTCGGGAGGAGAAGCTTCCATCACTGATGCTCTCAGCTTCACCTCACTCATTCATTCATATTTCCTGCCAGAATAAACAGACAACCTCTCACACCTATGGACCATTCAGAGTCACCACTGAAGGTTTTTGGCTGTGGGAGGAAACCAGAGTCCCATTCATTGGTGTCCATTCAGATGAATTCCTGGAAACACATTTGTGCTCATGTGTTGTGACCGCAGTCGGAGGCTGCATCGCGTCTGACCCCCTGTTCTCTCCGCTAAATGGAGCGGTGGAGCGGAACGTCCAGGACTGGCCCCACACTGCAGCCAAACGTGAGACTCACAGCGAACACACACACACACACACACACACACACACGCTTGGAATTCAATAAGCAGATGACATTCCTCGTGGCTGTCTTGTACTACGCTGATCATACACGTGTTGCGAGCACCAGACTGAGACGGTCATGCACCCTCACACACACCACCGCACTCCTTCACCACGCAACTTGGTTATCTGTGACCTACAAAAGAAGAACGCGGAATTATTTCATCACAAATGTACTTCCGTTTCCTATTGCATTGTCTCAAATGATGTCACTTTAAGTGCAGTTCAGCAAACAGCCAGTTGAAAATCTTATTATAGTAGACAGATATTTTATGGCCATAGATTCCCAGGTGTTATTAGGAGGTAAGTAGCTCTCTAGTCGTGATGGATCGATGAGGTTTCATGAAACTACACTATGTATCATCAAAGCTCACAGCAGATAGTGTCTGAAAATGTCAGCGTCTGATGGTGAGTTACAAAGGGAGGGATCTTCCTGATGTTCGGCACTATGATTTACTTGCACCATATCTATCACTGGTTGGCATCAGTTACATAATATTAGTCCCATACTGCACTGCGACAGTAAAAGCTCCTACGACAGCCATAGTGAAACTGTTGTGTTTCTTTGACAAAGTGATTTTATTCTCATCCTCAAATCCCCCTGACAAGCTCTCATTTTACCGAGCGTCTCACCAGTCTGGGTGGGAGCAGTGGTGATATAAAGCAGTTCAGCTGATGTTTACATGTGGATCTATGGAGACGCAGACATGGATGGACAGAGCTCACTGTAATCGTGTGACGGTTTCATCGTGGGTGTCGGATTGATAATTTGTATACAGACGCCCTCTGCAGGTGATGTCGAGTAATGTTTTTTCTTCACATGGGATTCATTCACTTCCGACTTTGCAGTTTTAAAATCAGTTTTTCAGTGTTGTGGTGTGTCTAAAATTGAATACATTAAAAACAGTGACAGGATCTTTATCGATCTATATCTATTTTATATATTTAGTTATGTAGATTCAGTGTAGGGTGGTGAGGTCCGAGGTCTTTAAAATGTCTTCCATTGTCATGAAAGCTCGAGCCTCTTTCATCTCTATTTTCACGTCATACTGCAGAATAAATATCCTGTTTTACATCAATCTAGTCTTTTCAAATCTTGCATCTTCTTGAGCTTGACTCCAGTTGTCCACTCAGCACCCCGTACACTTTTGTACGAGTCGTCCATGTGTCACCAAAGGTGACTTCCCTTCATCCTCGGTCCATTTTGCTTTTGCTGTGCCACAAGGTTCCGCTTTAGGTCCTATTCTTTTTTCAATGTACATGCTGCCTCTGACCTCTTTGTGGTCCTGGCAGCAGCTCCTGTCCTCACACGTCTTGATGATGTCACGAACTGAATGGCATGAAAGTTCCTTCAGTCAGAAATAGAATTATTAGTTTTTCCCTCACCACCCTCTGCTCGCTGGCTTCAATGACAGAAGCCTGGGTGCCTTATAACTCCTATAGCCCGACATCTCAGCGTTGTGTTTGACTCCTCACTTTACTTTGATCTTCACATTACAAAAAAAACAGTCCAGTCCTGTTTCCTTCACTTGAAAATAATTAAAATGAAAAACATGCTCTCACAAGCCGACTGAGAAAAAGTAGAAAAGCACATCACTCCAGCGTCAGCTTCTCTGCACTGTCCACTTTAGAATGGACTTCAAGACACACTTTTTAAGACCATCTTCGCCTGGCCCCCCAACTACATTGTAGAAGGAGCCAGCCTGCGATCCTCAGGTGGGTGTCCGCTCGTCGTCTTTTCCTGTCAGGGCTCCTCAACTCTGGCACTGTCTGCCACAAACACACCTTGTACCTTGTAAAAATCCATTTTTATAGGCTTGTGTTTACATATTACCATTTAAACAAAGCAAAGTCGCCCACCTTCATGGTCCAAACATTCTTCGCTGTTCTTCCTGTCAAGCATTTTGTGACCAGTGTTTTAATAAATAAAGATTTATTATCATTGCTTCCACGTCGCTCAGGTCCTCCTAAGGTCAGTCATCTATGGAGTCTCCTGAAGCTGCATTTAAGTCACCCACAAGACGTGCCGACGCATACACTTTTGACAAAACCCTGAACCGACAAGTCCACCATCCAAAGTCACCACCTTTATTTCAGTCTCTGGACCAGAACATGGACACAGCTCACTGGTTCCTGCAGGCGCCGTTCCAAATCTGTCTGAGTGAAATTTGGTTTGGTGTGTCCTGGAAAATTTCCTCCTTTCGTGTGTCAGCTTTTATCAGGCAGACAAGCTCATTTTCACATCTCCCTCCTTCTCCTCACTTGGCCGTCTCTGCCGTCTTCATTAGCCTTCCTCACATCGCGCTGGAGCACATTAAGTGCGCGTGTGTTTATAAATGGGAAGCGAGGAAGGGCACTGGTGTGCGTGACCTCCTTCCTCGGCTGCACACGAGGCAGAGGCAGAGAGCTCGTACTGGGCCGGTCATTGCAAAACACTCAGCCGTCCATCGACCGACGGTCATTGATTTGCAAATTCCAGTGACTCACAAGCTGTTCAATATGCAACTCGCACACACACACGCGCCAATCCAGAGGCAGAGAGTGAACAAGGACACACAAACACACACGATGACTGATGGCCTGCACCTCTGAAAACTGATAAATATGGTGCCCACGTTTGAATGAGAGGAGTTGATGTGTAGTTAATGTAGATGGCCACCTCATTACAATGTAGAATGAAGGAGGAATGCTGAACCACACCTGGGCTTGACCTGTGCTCCTCTGCTGAGCTGTCAAACTCTGCTTCTGTGAGTTGAAACTCCTCCAGGAGGAGTGCGATGATCTGGTCATGATTCTCTCGCGTTGACCCTTGACATCCTCCCAGTGTCTCATACCCACCTTCCTGCAGTTGTCCAACACTGGGGCTGGTCCTCTTCTGCCTACTTTCAGCGCCTGTTGGGGGTAGGACAAGAAAAGACCTCAAGGTGCTCATGAAAAACAGTGAGGTAGGTTGTTCACTCAACTCTTTCCAAGCTCAGCCCTGGACCATAGTCCTCCATTGAACCAGAAATCCCAGTCAACTCCTTGGTCCTACAGGTGTCTTGTTGTCTACACACTCCCCCGAAAGCCCTCTGAAGAAGACAGGATATAGAATTGAACCTGAAAAGAACCATGTGGCACCCTCGTGTTTCGAAAGTCTGTTTGACTAAAGATATTATACTTTAGTGGGAGCATCACCATCATTCTCCATGAGGGCTGATCTTTTTTTGCCTTCCACTGAGACAGTTACAAGCTATTGAACAAGAACACAACTGAGCAAAACAAAACGGGATGAAGCGGCTACTTTAATACTTGACCTACGACTTTGATGTCACACTAAATTTCGAGCTACTTTAGGGTTTATTGTTGAATTACTGATACTGGAAAATAGAGTAAATTCAGATACGTCATTGCTTAGTTTTGGATGAAGGGAGTAAACTGCTGGGAAGAGTCAGGTCGCGGGTCAAATCTCAGATACAGTGGGGGAAAGCAGTTTCCGTCCTGGCCCGTATAACACTGGACCGGTGTGAGTCAAATTGGTTCGCAGTGGGAGTCGGCCTCGGCCAGGAGTTCCACCCATGACACCTTTATGGACAGGGTTTCTGGATACAGCCAAGTGGTTGGAGGGGGTACTTAAGTCCATCACTCTGGCATCACAGAAGAGAGGAGTTCCAGGCTTGTCCCTCTGAGAGGAAGCCACAGGGCACTCTGGTCTTATGCTAGAGATTTGATCTCCCAATAGACTGGGGGAAGGTCCCAGAATCGTCCATGAGAAGCTGGTGGAAGTGGCTGGGGAGAGGAATAAGCGGCAGAAAACGGATGGATGGATGGATATATATATATATATATATATAAAAGAAAAATCACCTTCTAAAATGTCTACTGACTCACCTAGGTGCTCACAGGATCCAGGGAAAAAACTGACACAAGACGGTGAGCAGATATTCAACACTGTGGACAGTCAACCTCTGCTCACACTAACTGTAGATGCTTACATTCCCCCAGAAATAGAAATACCACGAATGGAGTAGTACAGATCATTGAAGATTTTAATAATGAACACCGTTATGTACAGAGCAAGCGAGGTCAAAGGACAAAAAAAATTAAAATAAAACGGTTTTTTTTCTCATCATTAAAACAGCTAAAGACGACCTACAGGGATTTTCCACAGACCAGGATGTTTGGCAGAGAAAGAGTGGAGCATTTATCCAACAAAACCTTCCACACAGGAGTCTTCATCTTCTCAGACGTCCAGCTCAACCCAAGACTCCACCTTGCGCCCAACTTCAGAACAGAGAGTGATTGTCTAATGCTCCAATGTTGGACAACAACAAATCCAATGTCAACTTATCTTGAAGCTAATGGTCTGCAAGTTTCTTTTTAAGGGGTAGCAAGGTCCCTAAAGGTGAAACGCATTTGTTTTTCAGAAATAACGATCCACCACTTTGGAAAATAGCGTGAGAACGTGGCGGTTTTTCCTTCAACTATCTTGAGCTTTCAAGAGTCCTTCGCCAGGATGACAAGAAAAAAAAGCTTGCCCTCACTGCAGCACTTCAGCTGGGTCCATCTGAGCTCAAACTCAATCTGCCACCAAGCAATCCTGGTATTTCCTATTGGTGAAAGTGGTCACATGAAAACGCCTGTAGCTGGGGCTGAATCAACAATCGATCTGGATTACAATAAGAAAAAAAGTGGAATTACAGCAGAGCACGGAACATAAACCTTCGAGAAAGCAGAAATGTAAAAACAAACTAATCTTTTATAAAAGCTCTAACATCACTAGTTTGGTTTCCTTTCGGGTTTTTACACAAGTGAATTGCTCGAATATCAGCAACACCGACGGGTTGGTGGTGAAAATTACGACGTACAATCATTCACACTGTGCACAAGCTCATTTGTCCGTTTCTCTTCAGTGGTATCAGAGGTGACCGGGCGTCTCTGCCGCACAACCGGCGACGGAGGGGAAAAAAGGGTCCGCGTCCACAGTCTGTCCCAATGATTTAAAGTGACAATGAGGGTGGTCATCGTCGTCGTCTCCTCTGTAGAGGCTCAGCTGCGTCATCTGGCTCTCTAACAGGAACTACACACAGTAGACATCTCAGTAAGAAAAGATCCAACTGAAAACAAGTCAACTGCAGTTTAGATGAATTACCATGTCGACTGTGATGATTTAGCTTTCATCATCGGAGACGTGGGGTCGAGCGATCGCCATCTCCTCCTTGCTGTTCGCAATCATCTTACACTTCTGCCGAACAAAAATAACAACACAAAAGTTGAGCTCCAAAACTCACCTCCCATGCCGTGTGGCAGCAGTGTGACCAACCTCAGTGAGCTCCTTTATGGTATGTATGTTGGCTTGATGAGTGACCTTCCTCTTTGCCTCCTCAATGTGGTCCAGGTTGACGGATGCGATGGGGGGGGCGGAGTAGGAGGGCGGCGGCTTGTTGGTGATGGAAGGAAGAGGGGCCAGGGGAGACATGGCTGCGAGGGCACCCATGTTGCTCAAGGCTGCAGTCATCGTGGCTGCAGTCATACTTGCCATCGCAGCACTCATTGTGATGTTTGACATTGTTGGCATCCCAGGAATCGCCGGTAACCCCATTGGACCCATGCTGGGCATCCCCATGCCCATCGAGAGAGGTAAAGGCAAAGGCAGGGAGAGTGGGGAAGGAGACGGGGTCGGGAGAGGAAGCTGGAGGATGGCTTTTGGCCTGAGGGCCTCAGGAATTGGCACGCCAGCTTTAGCACACATGGCTGCTGCATTGGCCTTGGCGATCTCCAGCAACTGGTCTTTATCTGAAGAGAACAGAGGAGAGGGAGAGTTCAATAGAACCGGACAGCAACAGGCATGGATTTGTGCACAGCATTCCACCAACGTTTCTTACCCAGTTCAGTTATGCGTGGTGGTGTCTTGCTCGGACTGCGGCGTGTCCTCGATCCTGAGCGACGCTGTTTGCGTAGAATGAGAACTGGGGAGTGGCTGGGTTCCCTTTTCCATCTGTCCCGTCGGTCGAATGAGCGACTACGGAACGCGGGACGCCTTCCTCGACCCCTAGATCTGGACCTTCGGCGCCGGTCAGAGGAACGGGACCTGGACCGCCTACCTCGGTCACCTGACCGCGACCTTTTCTTTCGGCCAGGGGAGCGACTCTTTGATCGCTTGGCTCTGTCGGGGGATCTGGACCTTCTTCTGGTGCGGCTGGTGGGCGTACGGGAGCGACTGCGCCTCTTCCGGGCCGGTGAGCGACTCTTGGATCTTCGTGCCCTTGTCCGTGACTTAGATCGTGAGCGTTTCCGGCGAGGGCTGGCCTTCCGCCGTCGGGCAGGACTTCTGGATTTAGATTTACGCTTCTTCCTTTCCGATGGGGACACAGACTCTCTCTTCCTGGGTGGGGACCTGCAACAAAGACAAAAATGCAATGTGAGGACGTCTACTTTGTTTTTATTGATGTGTATAAATGCTACATTGGAGCAGCTACATGCCCAACTCTGCAGCTTGAGATAAGAATCAATAGTTTATCAGACACAAACAAAACAGAAGACATTACAACATCAGAAACTTTGCTGTGCTTCTGTGGTGTTAAGTATCGTTAACATCACAGATTCTGCCTCAAGACGAGATCAGTTTGGCTCAAAAGTCCGCAAACAAACCAGATTTTGGAAGTGGACTTTATCCCTTCTGGTGAGCTACACGTCAGTTTGGGGCACGCTCAGCAGGGGGTGAGATTTTGGCTACAAGTGACAGAAGCGACTTAGTTGAGACATGCATTTTCATGGGACAAAAACTAGCAATTCAGCGCACAGCGCCCAAAGCCAGGTAGGGGAAAAAAGGGCATAGCCTGAGGTGACGCGGCCCCACAGGTGCCTAATCAGACTTGCGCATTACTGGCCAAAATCTGCAGTGTGAAAGCGTTTCAAGCTCCACCAATCGCATAGTGCCAGATATTACATGAACACATAATCAATAATTGCAAAGGAAACAAACCACACACCTGGACGACCTCCTTCTGGATTTGGACTTCGAATCAGCTCTTCGTGTTGAGGAATTTGAGCGTGATCGACGGACAGGTGGTTGTTTCACCTTTTCTGGAGATGCAGATCTAGAGGAACTCTTCCGTCGCCGGGATTCCAATTTCAGTGGTGAGGGCAATTCCATCTCTTCGTCTGAGCCCACCGAATGCTCCGACTTCTCTGGACGAACAGCAGACTCCATGCTTGGTTGAAGCTCTTCATGGGATGGGTCAGCAGGATCAGTGACCTCTTGGTTATAGCCCAATGGAATAACCTGAGGTTCCACCTGAGGATGGATCTGAGCTTCCATGTGGGGATGCATTTGAGGAGCCATCTGAGGATTCATCTCCGGATACATTTGGGGAGCCATGTGTGGATACATTTGAGGATCCATCTGAGGATACATTTGAGGGTCCGTCTGAGGATACATTGGAGCCTGGGCTTGAGGATATGCCTGTGCCTCCGCCTGAGGATACGTTTGAGCCTCCGCCTGAGGATACGTCTGCACCTCCGCCTGAGGATACATTTGCGCCTCCGCCTGAGGATACGCTTGAGCCTCCGCCTGAGGATACGTCGCCACCTCTGCTTGAGGATACGCTTGAGCCTCCGTCTGAGGATACGTCGCCACCTCTGCTTGAGGATACGCTTGAGCCTCCGCCTGAGGATACGTCGCCACCTCTGCTTGAGGATACGTTTGAGCCTCCGCCTGAGGATACGTCGCCACCTCTGCTTGAGGATACGTTAGAGCCTCCGCCTGAGGATACGTCGCCACCTCTGCTTGAGGATACGTTTGAGCCTCCGCCTGAGGATAAGCCGCCACCTCCGCTTGAGGATACGTTTGTGCCTCCGCCTGAGGATACGTTTGAGCCTCCGCCTGAGGATACGTTTGAGCCTCCGCCTGGGGATACGTTTGCGCCTCCGCCTGGGAATACGTTTGCGCCTCCGCCTGAGGATACGTTTGCGCCTTCGCCTGAGGATACGTTTGCGCCTCCGCCTCAGGATAGACTTGAGGTGCCACCTGAGGCTCTTGTGGCTGCACAACCGAAGAGGCTGCGAAGGGCACAGGCTTCCATCCACCTAGAAGTAAAGTTCAAGAAGTGAAAGGCATATCAATGCACAGAATTCCACCAAAAAGTTGCTGAAAATTTTCAGAGGATAAGCCTGAAGCATAAGAATGGATACAAGAAAAGTAACAGCATACCTTTTCAATTTTGTTTCCTCACAACATTACATAAAAGTTTAATGTCCCAATGACCTTCATCTGACTTTCTTCAGTACAAAAGGATATACCGTATTTTCACAACTATAATACGCACTTAGAAGTCTTAAATCTTCACCAAAACAGACAGTGCGCCTTATCATGCGGTGCGCCTTATGTGAGCACTGAGTGCTCAGCTTGACTGACTGAGAGCAGTTCCATCCGACACGCTGGTTACAAAGTGGAAAGGCGGACGTGTTAGAGGGCAGCATGAGAACGTAAAAGGGTGAAGTGTGGGCATATAAGAAGACGCTAAAGCCACACCCCGAGTAGGAGCAGTGGATTGTTGATCGGAGGACAGCTGCGAGAAGCGTCTCTACCGTCTCCATTCGACTGAGGGCAATGACGCTCGCAGAAGAAATGAAAATTGAACATTTTCAAGGAGGTCCGTCGTGGTGCTTTCGTTTTATGAAACGGCGGCATCTCCCCGTTATGTGACTCCATGCGTGCCCATCTCACCACCGCTGTGAAAAGCCAAGACGAAGGAGCTCCAACCGCTGGACATCGGTGTAAACATGCCGTTCAAGGTGAAGTTGCGAATGGCGTGGGAGCGATGGATGACCGATGACCGAACAGTTATACTAAGACTGGGAGGCAGCGTCGGGCGAGTTACGCCACGCAATGACACTGACTCGGATAATGAGGAGAGGGAACCCAGCGTGATCGAGCTAGCGCAGCTGTTCATGTCGGATACAGAAGATGAGGACTTTGACGGATTTGTGGGTGATGATCAAAAAACAATGCGAGTGCATTGTTAAATATGTCAATAAAGTATAACGGAACTGTGTTTTGCTCCCGCTGCCTTTTTAAAAACACACGCCAGCATGCATAGTTTAAGCTTTCGTACTGATGCCAGCACCTTATAATCCAGTGCGCCTTATGCATGTGTTAAATACCTAAATAAGACCTGTAACTGAGACTGCGCCTTATAATACAGTGTGCCTTATGGTCGTGAAAATACGGTAAGTAGGTTTGGCAAAATATTAGGTATCAGTTTCTTTAACGTTTCAGACAAACACTGGTGGCATTTCTGCACTTTGTTTTTTTTTTTTTTAAACACGGAACTGCCTAAAAACTTTAAATGGTAATATATCAGTACCAAATTTAATCTACCCAAAATAACAGACTTTCAGTAGCGCAGAATACAAATGCAGGAATAACTTGGTTATTACATGGCTAGAAAAATAAAAAGGCTTACCCAGACTTGTGATCTTTGGCTCTGCTGTGCCACCAGGTTCTTGCTTGATATCAGTAGAGGGTGCTGTTACCTTGACTGAAGAGGGAGAAGGACATTTGGCAGGAGATGACCTATGAGACCTGCCACCTGACACAGATCTTGACTTTGATCTGTGAGGGCCAGCAGAGACAGATTTAGACTTTGACCTTCTCCTACTCTTCTCTGGAGATTTGGACCTCTTTCTGATAGATACCGGTGAGCGCGTCTTTGACCGGTGCCTTCGAGACAAGGAACGAGATTTAGAACGATTGCTTGACCTTGGTGGGGTCCAACGTTTTCTTGGGGGGGTACGGGACCGTCTTCTGGCAGGCGACCTAGATTTTGACCGACGCCTAGGTGGTGGCGATCTGGATTTTGAGCGACGTCGAGGTGGCGGTGATCTAGATTTGGTCCGTTTGCGGGAAGTTCTGGATCTTGAGCGTCTGCCGCGTTTTATGGAACGGGAACGTGTTCTCCTGCTTCTCCGTGCTGAGCGAGATCGAGATCGACGAGATCTGGGAGGCGGGGACTTTCTGCGACGAGACAATGAGTGACTCCTTGAGCGCCTACCACCGCCTCGTCTTGCTGGCGACCTCGACCTTGAGCGACGAAGTGGGCGCCTGGATCTGGAACTTGAGCGTCGAGCTCTGACTGAACGTGACCTTGAACGCCTGCTTGCTGCACCCCCACGTCGTGGTGACCTGTTCCGAGAACCTCTGGGGCCACCACGGGATCGTGACCTAGACCTACGATTTCTCCCTGGAGACTTGGAAACAGATCGGGACCTACGTGCACTACGCTTGGGTGATCTGGAAGACTTTCTTTTGTAGCTGTGGGGAGTTCGGTGCCGTTTAGGGGAAACAGACAAAGATTCTCTCCGACGTTTAGGACTCTTGGACTTCCTGGGGGACTTTGACGCCTTTTTCTTGGGTGAAGGGGAAGGAGATCTTGAGTGACCAACAGCTTTTCCCCGCGACACAGGTGGCGAGGGTGACTTCTTCTTAGGCGCCGGAGACTTAGAACGAGATAAAGAGCGAGCTTGTTCCTCACTTTTCAGAGGTGTAACTGGGAGTTTTTCCAATGATGTAGGGCAATTTTCAGACTGGTCCACTGGGACTGCAATTCGATCCTCAGGCTCCTGATTAGGGGGACTTGATGATGTTGCAGGAGAGCTCTTCACTTCTGGCATCTTTGAAGGGGACACAGACTGTAGCTGAGAATTGTCATTCACATTAGTCATTTGAACTGAATTGGATTGGTCTTTCTGGATTGGATCATCCCTCGGAGTAGTCGCCTCCTGTTTAGGAATAATATCCGGAAGTTCTTGGGCAACTGAGAATGCACCATCTGCTAGACCTCCCTCTGTCTTATCAACAGCAGCCTGTGAGACTTCACGGTCCCCTGAAGGCAAGACCACATCCTTTTCTGATCCATTGGTGTTCACTGTATATTCTTGCTTTGGAGAAATGTCTGAAGCTATTGGTTCCTTCTCACAGAGAGGTTCAGTGCTGTGTGTGATGCTGGGACCATCATTCTCCACGCCTTGTGGACCTTTTGTTGCCAATTTTGATATTGGTTCTTGTAGATCAGGAGCTGTAGCTGGAGAGGCTTTGATATCTGCCGTCCCTTTCGCACCCTCTCCGTCAGACTCAGACCCTGAAGCTGAGCTGCTTTCTGACAGTGAGGGAGATGGAGATTTCTTCCCATCTTTTTTCCTCTTCTTTTTCTTCTTCTTTGCAGCATGCTTCTTGGCTTTCTTTGATTTTGCTTCGAGTTCGCCCCCTAATTCATCAGGAAAAAGGATTCAGAAGTTTTGAAAGAGTGAAACGAGGCTCACTGAATAAATTGCATCAGAGCTGGGAGAGTGGTACCT
Organism: Synchiropus splendidus; assembly: GCF_027744825.2. NCBI lineage: Eukaryota > Metazoa > Chordata > Actinopteri > Syngnathiformes > Callionymidae > Synchiropus > Synchiropus splendidus. Next base: position 15,204,012 of record NC_071343.1, on the reverse strand, counting down.
GTAATTCCATCCTTTTTGCCATCTTCCTTTTGCTGAAGCTCTCCTTTTGCTGCTGCAAGCCTGGCACTGCAAGCACAAACAGAAGTGAGGCCTCTAAGGGAAAGGCTTATTATCAAAGTAACAGCGAGATTATGTTTATTTATTCACGTTAAGTGCTATTAATGACAAACAAAAGAGAATGATCAGGACTGGCTAACCTGGCTCGAGTTGTACGAACAGGTTTTGGCGGCTCCATCTCAGACTCCGCGTCAGACTCTGAGCTGCTATCCTTTTCCCCCTTCCTTCTCCTCTTCTTTTTCTTGCTCTTGTGTTTCTTGTGCTTCTTGTTCTTCTTGTGTGGTTCACTTCCTTCCTTAGCGTTCACCTCATCCTTTGCTGGTGCTTCATCCTCTCCTGCAAACGGTAGTCAAACAGTTTGTCACCAAACAGTTTATCACCATCACCACATATTTATACAACCAATGACATGCAGTAACGTAATAGTTGAATTAGCCTTATTAACTTTAAACAAACATTTTAAAGTTTAATCATGGATAAAAAAAAAATCATAAAACTTACTACAGGTTATTCAGAATCACTCAATACAGTAAACTAAAATGTTTTCCTTACATACAGACTTCTATTTGCTGTATAACAATGAAATTGTATTCATAACACGCGAATCAAATAATCCATATCATGTGTTGTCATATTCTTTGGTAATTTTTTTGACTGCATAAGTATGCAGCATGAAATGATCATATGTCATTTACAAAAGTGGTTCTGCTGAATTACAAGGCTAAACAAGTGTAAATCTAGTTCTAAGTGAATCAATGTGAGAACTGGAAACAAGTCTTTGTGACATCACTGGAGGCAGCGGCTGGAGGAGCACCATTAGAATGCACATGCATTTTATGGTAGAATATGGAAAGTAATTCTATTCAATTCTTTTGTATACAGGAATAAAAACCCAGTACACCTTTCTAATTGTGAATTGGTTGATGCTGGTGTCTGCACTGACACTTAAAGACTAGAGCACATAAACTATGGTGTCATTTACCAGCAGGTACGTCCACAGCACATTCCATGGTTGTGTCAGCCAGCTTCTGAATGAGCCTTGTAAACGTGCGCAGCCTTCAAAACTGCAAGGGCAAAAACACACACGAAACAACACTTGTGATAATCAAGAGAAATCATATTTAAAGGCTCATGCAATGTAGATTGGCTCAAACCATTATGAATTTATTTTCTTTGTTTGATTGGAATAATAAAACATATTTGATCATGCAGATGATCCCTTTTTATATTTCCAACAGCAGAATCCTTCCAAGGACCAACACAATATATGCGAGTGCTCCTTACACCGTTTCACACACACTTCCTTTCTTTTAAATGTCAATCTATCAATATACTACTCTATTTTATTCAATTGTTTTTACAACTGATGACTGACAATTCTATAACTTTTTATTGACAAAGTTAACTGGCAAAGGGAAATTAATTAAAATAGTTGGAGTCGAAACATTTAACTGAATACAGCATTCTCATTGCGAGAATGAATGAAAAATCTAATAAATGTGAAGTATTTTTTTCCCAATTCAACCAATCACGCAAGAAACTTTCAATACAAAGTTGAAGACTTATTCTTGTCTGTGAATATTACTACATGTTCTTCATGAATAGTATGGGATTATCAGAGATAAGAGTGGTCAGGTCCAAGATCCATATGACATTCTCAAGCTAGTCTAGAGAGAGATTCTACATTACTCATTAAAAATACATAAAGCTGTTCAAGGTTCAGTCTTTGAGCATCCTATTGGGTTTTGGGAAGTGAAGCCAACTGACATTTTAAAGTGTGACTGCCAAAGTTTTGGGGATTAAGCAGCAATGGATAACCTGCAGTGCTGGCTTTCGGACAAACACCATCATGAAAAATGCTATTTCAAAACGATTGTCTCGACATTAAGGTCATTTTTATTCATCTACTGTATAATTAAATTAAACATCCACCAATTCTGCCATAATGCAGTATTTAAATGATCATATCTATGTCCCTTATAGAAAGACAACGGCGTTGATAAGTTATGATTGAGTGGGTCTATTAAAAAACATGAGGTAAAACAGCCGTTTAACATAAATGTCAGTTATAGGGAGCAGTTGTTTGTAATTGTTAATTGTAACCAGCATTCCACTGACTATTGTTCGATCAAACCAGTAAAAGAAAACAAATAACCCACAAGCCATTTAGAACGATACCGATTCAATATCATTAAATAATAAAACGGCCCTGGAGTCCGGAGTTTGGTCTTGTTAAACGAACCCAACCACCTTATTCATATCACACACACCGATGGAATAACATTAAATAATTAGATCGATTACAAGTGCGCTTCGTGTGATTCTTGTTGCGACTATAAAGAACGCATATCACAGTATACACCACAGTTTAAGAACGGAACTAGCCTTTTAACACCCACACCTGACTCCTCAATAGTGGTGTTTATTTCACGGAAAACCTAAAATCCGGGAGTAAAATGGAGTGTAGAAAACACGTAGAGAGAGTGAATACTTTCAAGCAGCGTGGGAACACGCATAAATGGAGGGAACACTTTGAAGAGAATCAATGATGTTAGGTAACCACCAGCAGGCCTGCACGCAGATGCGGCTCAGTGCAAATATCTGGTCGAATTCGGCACCAATGTTTCCCCGCAAGTCATACCAAAATGAGATGACGCTTACACGTGCCAGTGTATTGTCTAAAACATCAGAATAAAAGAAACACCACTTGGTAAGGCGCATCAGTGGCACGCCGCGGCCTATCTCCGGCGCTAGCTCTGTTAGCACGCAGGCTAAGCGTATACTTTGTTCAGATGTTTGCATCGACGGTCATCGGTTTCAGGGACGAATGCAATAGTTAGATAAAGCGAAGCACATGTTTACCTGTCGGGTGTCCCGTAATAGCAGTCCACGTGCTGGGAACATCAAATATTGCAGTAGTAACGTGTGCGAACTCAGACAATCGATCACCACTTGTGCTAACCAGCTAGCTCATCCGCCATGATGGCCGCAGGTATCCCAACATGCCATGCTGCGCGGTATCTACGGCAGCATCGTCGTCACCCTGGCAACCTTCTTTCTTCTGCATCCGTTTGCTTAATATACGTATTGCTTTTCGCTGTTTGTACGAAATAAAATCATCATCGCTGTTTTGAATCAGCACACCTAATTCTACTTTTTAAAAATATAGTTAATTGATTTTGTTATTATTCATTTTCCAAAAGGATTTCAGTTATGGTGAAACATCTGGAGTTAGTGAAAACAATTAATCCGTGAAATAAATAAATACCAATTGCGTAATTTGCTATATTCCACGCAACCATATGATTTTTAAATTATAAAAAAAACGTCGAAATGTATGTGCCTCCGACACCAGAGGAAGTATTGAGCTCATAATTTCAACACGTCATCTTTTTGTTGTTGTTGAATTGACGTCCATTGAGAGGATACATATTAAAAACATAACTCATTTTGGTGGGTTTATTATTTAAATGCAGGACTCTTATTGTGAAGGCTTATCGCCGGAAGTTGTGCTGTTGCCGTTCAGACTGCCATCACGGAAGAAGAATTGAGCTCGTGCCACTTCTAAAACACATAAATTAAGGCCATGAAAAAGAGGTTTAACATCAATTTAGACGATTCGGCGTTCAGTAAGGAGAGAAGCCCGGTAAGTCCATGTTTTATCTCCTCGTCTGAAAGCTTGCTCTCTCCGTCAGGATAAATTACATGGAACATTTCAACCACCTCTTTGTCTGCATCATGATTCTGTGCCCGAATTCTTTTCAGCCGAAGCAGCAATTCCAGCCTTCATCTAGAGCAGGACCAGCGAATGCAACTTCAGCTGTATCCGGTGGGACGTCAGGCGCGCAGCCACTGTCCTACGCTGAATACATCATCCAGAGTAAAAACAAAGCTCCTCACGTCGATGTTGGCCCTAAACTCAAGACCAGTGACCTCAAGGAGGCTGTGGGTTTGGAGCAAAAGGTGTGCGATGCAGTGACAGCTGGAGACATGAGTGGAGCAGATGACGCTAAGAAGACTGTTGAGGTTGCTGGTACCGATTTGAATGACAGACAAAAGTCAGATCCTTGCCTTGTACCCAAAGCCGTGGGCTTCGGCAGCTCCATTGTAGTCAGCCCGAGACAGGTTGGTAAATTCCTAGGTTGAGCTTGATGTTTTTAGACGGGACAGGATGAGAAACATTTCTATTGTTGTTGTTGCAGAGGGGAAATCCTATTCTCAAGTTTGTCAGAAGTGTTCCGTGGGAGTTCGGAGAGGTTGTGCCCGACTACGTCCTGGGTCAGACCACCTGTGCCCTTTTTCTCAGGTGAGTGTCTCCTATCGCGTCACTTTTTTATTTGGAAAGGTCTTTAATGCCGTCTGCCCTCAAAGCCTAAGGTACCATAACCTCAATCCAAACTACATCCATGACCGGCTAAAGCAGCTTGGACAGACCTTTACCCTCAGAGTCTTGCTAGTTCAAGTAGATGTGGTGAGTAAAGTGTAGTTTTTCGCATCCCCTTTCTTGTCTCTTGAACTTTCCTGACGTCAGTATTAATTTAATGTAATGAATTATTATTAAACATAGAGAGTCATAATTTATTATTTTTAACAGCGACTGTATTTCTGTAATGTATAAATCACTTAATTCTTCTCCAGCAAATTTACTTTAATATTAAAGCATATATTTAACAAGGAGTTTAGTGAGCGTTAAAATCTCAGAATCCAGATCTCATCGAAACCCGATTTGTTTTTTTCTTTTCTGACAGAAAGATCCTCATCATGCACTGAAGGAGCTTGCTCGAATCTGCATCATGGCAGACTGCACTCTTATTCTGGCTTGGAGGTGAGTGGATGTCTTCGCCTCAGTTGCATCCTAACTGGAGATTAAAGCTGGCCGTATTCCCAATTCTTCAACAACATTTAACCAGCACATTGTTGACAGTCCAGAGGAAGCAGGCCGTTACTTGGAAACGTACAAGTCATATGAGAAGAAACCTGCAGACCTCCTGAAGGAACAAGTGGAGAAGGACTACCTGTCTAAGGTTTCGCAGATGCAGTTTATATTGCTATACCTGTGTTGATCGCAGATTTGTCACCGCCACATTTGATCCTTAGGTGACCGACTGCCTGACAACTGTCAAGTCCATTAACAAAACCGATGCGATTACGCTGCTCTCCACTTTCTCAGTGAGTAATGGAGCTCCATCTCCGTTGAATGCTTTTATTGATCCTTAGCAATGGATTCGTATCTTACTTGTGACTAAAATCCAAAACATTTTTGGCTGTAGCATTCTGTTATTCCGAAGTATGCAACACCAGTTATTTTATTAGATGAGTTACTTCTGTCAAAATTAATATGATTCCATGTGTCATGTCTGCAGTCTGTAGATGGAATCATGAGTGCTTCCAAAGAAGACCTGGTTGTTTGTCCGGGCCTTGGACCACAAAAAGTAAGCTCCCTATTGATTCAGTTTTGTGCACTACATACGTTTGTGCGTCCCGTATACGTGTATTGGCAATGACATTTGTGTTTCTGTTTTGGTCGTTCAGGCGCACAGCTGAATTAAAATGTCAACTACAATCTATTTATTCTGTTTTATATTTGGCATCAAGTGTGTCACCTCATCATACTGTAACATGCAAGTTTTACTGAGATCTGTGTTTATGATCATTAATGTGACGCTCATTTACTTATTGTTTTCCCCAAGCATTTACGTTCAGTTTCAGCTCTTAAACTCTGTGAGTGAATACCTGTTTTGTAATCTGTCATATTTTTCCTTTTTACAGGCAAGAAGACTCCATGATGTCCTCCACAAACCTTTTTTGAAGTCGAAGACAAAAGATAGTTGACAAAATATCCACTTGTTGTGAGAGATGAAATGATGTATAATTGACAATTATATCAATTACTGTCAGACCATTTTAGACATCAAGAAGAATGTTTCTACTCTAACAATGACGATATTTGTGTGGGCAAAAATAAATATAAATATATCTTTGTTTTATATAAATTTTCAGTAAATAAATATTTTCTTAAAAAAAAAACAATCAACGTGCTTCCTGTTCCTGTTATCCATATCAATACTTAATAACGATACCATAATCATTCACCAAAGAAACTCTCGTTTTTATTTATGTAAACTTCTGAATTATATTGATTAAGAGTTTATTTAAATTTTTAACTGAAATTGTTGAGGAAATTTGTCCAACGCGGTTCAGTAGGACAATCTAAAATAATGTCCGATTCTCATGAACGCAACACAAGCAAAGTTGACGTCAATCCCGGAAGTCATCTAAAAGCAACTTCAGTCGGTGTTTGCCGCTCTTTTCATGCAGTCGTTGGCTCAGAGTTACAATGCAGACGGAAGACGAGCATGAACCAGAGCTGTACGTGGCCCGGTGTCATTTCCTGGCGAGCGGAAGTGACCAGGTTGTCCACGAGCGAAGCCGAGCAAACATCGTGAGGGCTGAAAGTGAATGGTGTCTATCTCGCAGTTAAGCTTCGGCACCGGTGACAGGCTGCGGGTCCACGTCAAGGCGGACTCTGAATGGTGGTGGGCCGAGCTGCAGGGCGTGTGTGGCTATGTCCCTGCAAAGTACCTCCGACAGGAGGGAGAGGAGCCGGAGGAGGATGCTATGCCCGAGGACCCTTGGCAGGACGAGGAGTACTTCGACAGCTATGGGACCCTGGTGAGAAGCGTTACACAACGTCACGACTGCACACTGTACATGCATTTTTGTGTAGAATGATGGCACATAACCGATGTACAACAGTTGTTTCTTTGTGTAGTTACTTGTTTATAGCCGATAGTAGTAGGTGATGGACATGAACATTAAAAAAAAAACTGTCGATCCAGAGACTCCATCTGGAGATGCTGTCGGACAAGAGCCGCACCGAAACGTACCGCCAGGTCATTGACACCAACAGTGCCTCCCTGCAGAGGAAAGTCATCTTGGATCTGGGATGTGGGACCGGCATCATCAGCATGTTCTGTGCCAAGCTGGCCCAACCTTCAGCGGTACTCCACTCACGGCATGTGTGAAGTGTTTTGCCACACGTTTGACTGTTGCACCTGGGTCCTCACAGGTGTACGCGGTGGAAGCCAGCTCCATGGCAGACTACACCAGGCAGCTAGTGAGGCACAACCACTGTGAAGAGGTGGTCACGGTGCTCCAGGGCCGAGCTGAAGACGTCCAGCTGCCCGAGCAGGTGGACGTCCTGGTGTCTGAGTGGATGGGAAACTGCCTGCTGGTAACTGAGAGTGGAACTGCTGCTGCTTTAGGTTGAACTGTGAATTTCAATGTTCATTCTCCTCCAGTTTGAATTCATGGTGGAGTCGGTCCTGCTGGCCAGGGACCGTTGGTTGAAGGCAGGAGGAACAATGTGGCCTTCTTCTGCTACGCTCACCCTGGTGCCATGTCAGGCCAAGAGCTACTTCCAGGAAAAAATGGACTTCTGGGAGAATCCCTACGGCCTTGACTTCACTCCCTTACAGTGCGTGCTCTCCAATGATATTCTGATTTTCCAGTCCTGTTTTAGGAGTGTAGTGAACACGTCAGTGGAAATATCAACATTGTTTTGCCAATTACAACTTTCAGCCGTCTCTCCTCAGATCTTTGGCACATCAGGAGTTCTTCACCAAGCCCAAGTTCAGCCACCTGCTCGAGCCTGAGGACTGTCTGGCCACTCCCAGTGACATCATCACTTTGGACATGCAGACGCTGCAAGTGTCAGATCTGGAGGTGCTGTGAAGGCTTCATGTGCTGCGAGTTAACTGCAGAGCTTCACAGAGATTGTCTCTTGTTTTGCTTCACAGGAAATGGAGGGCGAGTTTCACTTCAGCGTGCGGGAGCCCGGAGTGTGTCACGGCTTTGCTGCCTGGTTCAGTGTTGGTTTTGAGAGTCTGGAGAGAAATGCAGCTGCAGTGGTGCTGGACACCGGACCTCACTCTGAGTGAGTCTGGGATTTCATCGGTTTGATGTGACGACGCTCAATATTTTGGCAGCATGACGCTCTTTAGCCTGTAAAAATCTATATATTATAAAGTAGAAACCGCAGTTTTCCGACCACAAGAAAAAAGTGACAGCTTATAGTCCGGAAATTACGGTACTTGGCCAGAAATCGCTTTTCCAGGACAACAAAACAAGAGCCGTCATCACTCTCCTCAGGCCGACACACTGGAAGCAGACTCTGTTCATGCTGGACCAGCCGATTCATCTGAACGCAGGAGACTCGATCAGCGGGTCCGTTCGCCTGAGTAGGAACCCCATATGGCGGCGTCACATGACCGTCAACTTTCACTGGAACATCAAAGGCCGCTCTGAGAAGTCCGAACATAACCATGTAAGCATCCACATCCAGCACTGTTTATATCTTCTCTTAAATTTGGTGGTGCTTTCCTCTTCTATAAAGCCTTGCACTTCATTGTTTTCTTCACGCACAGGTGGGCAAAAAGAGTTTCCCCATGTGGAGGTGACAGCTCATCATCATCATCATCATCAGTCAGCAGAATACTGGATGACTGAACTGAACATCACGACAGACTCTTATCATCCTGCTTGCCATAATGGACCATGAAGAAAAGGATGCCTTTTATCTTTTTCTTTCATGATTTGGCAATAAAAATGCTGCCAGTATCCAGGTGAGGTGCTCTCGATCCATGTTCCCACTCTCACCTGTGGTCCTCAGACATGGGTAGAGAGCAAGTGGATGAGATATGAGCTGCTGAAGATGGTTTTCTGGACGCTCCCTTGGAGATGGGTCGAGAAGCGTGGCCGCCCATGAGAGGCTTGGGGTAGAACTGCTGCTCTCTTTATTGAGAAGATCAAGCCACCTTGTGACCTCGCACAGGACCTGTGATTGGTGGATGAGAGAGGTTGAACAGAACACCAGGAAAGTAGGGAAACACAGTCTGGCCTTGCTTTATCGATGATCTGACCCAAACCCTCTCCAGGAGTAGATCATTTTTGCTGCTCAGGAGGGGGAATAACATTATTAAAAAAGGCGTTCTTGCGTCTGTCTGGTTACATTATGACCAGAGTGACTCTCATCAGGAGCATGAAAGACCTTCTCACTTCAGGTATTGGGCTGCAGTGAGCAAAATCCAAGAGTCCTCCACCACTGCCACCAGTTGAAACGCTCCTGGTTGTTTGGTGCGTTCAAGTGCACTCTGGAAACTGGATTGTTTTTTCAACTCTTCTTTTTTTGTTCAAAAATGGAGCAAAATATATCAAATAAATAATGATTACATTTTGGTTATTTAAAGTCATCTGTAAAATTGCCATTATATGAGGATTTTGTGGATGGGTTTAAGAATCTGCTTTATTTATTCCTGTTGGGTAAATCACCATTTGCTAATCTCAATGAAAATGCAAAACAATTATTTAAGGATTACACATATATATATATATATATATATATATATATATATATATATATATATATATATATATATATATATATATATATATATATATATATATTTGTTCAGGAAGCAGCACAGCACTCCAACACATTTAATCAAAGTTGGCACAACACATTCGAAGGATCATGCAGAAATGTACACAGGTGAAGTGCCACCTTACATCAGTCCCATTTCCTGGTTCTTTGAAAGGTCCAGCCCTCATGCATGTAATGCAACTGCTCCCACCCTGTGTCCCCCCTTGGAACGCTAGTCCCCAGGTCCAGTTGTTTTGTTACATCACAATCCAGAGCAGTTGCAGACACAACTGTCCCGACACTCATTACAAAGTAAATAAACGCCGGACTGGTCGAATTATGGCCCTGGATTATTAAATATATAACACATGACAGTGGGACATGAGTTGCATTCCCCCTCCCTTTAGCCACGCCGAACACTTATATTACAATTGGAACACCCCCCTTTATAACCAGCGATGTTTTATCTCAAGCATCTGAGAGGTTTTTCTGATCGAGTTCTGCTTTGGATTTTGTCTTTGAACACTGGGTGGCGTCTGTGGTCTGGGGAGGCGCTGGCGTGGTGCCGGACACAAAACCGGGATCTTGAGCCGCTTGACCCTGGTTGTCCTTGTTTTTTTCTCTTTTCTGCATCAAGTGTTTTTCACAGTGGTTCACAAAGGAATCTAGTTTGACAAAGGTCTTGTTGCAGACCCTGCAGTGATAGGGTCTCTGTCCCTTCTTGAGGCGGATGTGCAGTCGGATATAGGAGGAGCGTACGAAGGTGCGACAGCAGACGCCGCACTTGAGGTCCTCCAGGATGCTCTCCGTCGCCTGTGGCGCCGCCACCGGCCTTTTCTCCTGCCCCAGGGACTTTTCGGCCTTGTGAGCCAGCAGAATGGGCAAAGTACGAAAACCCTCTCCGCACTTCTCGCACTTGTACGGCCGCTCACCGGTGTGAAGGCGGACGTGCGCCAGGAGACCGGCCTTCTGAGTGAAGGACTTGTCGCAGTAGGTGCACTTGAACGGCTTCTCGCCCGTGTGAAGGCGGCGGTGGGTCTTCAGGTGTGAAGCTCGTCCGAACGTCTTCCCGCAGTCGGGGCATTTGAAGGGCCGGTCCCCGCTGTGGATCACCTTATGCGTCATGAGGTGAGAGGACTGATGGAAGAACTTTCCGCAGGTGCTGCACCTGAACTTCCGCTCCTTGTTGTGTGTGGCAAGGTGGAGAGTCAGGTGGGCTGCAGAGATGAAGGTCTTGCTGCACAGGGAGCAGCAGTGTGGCTCCAGCTGGACGTTCTGCTCTGACTCTGCTGTCTCCGTGTTGGGCAGTAACGTGCACCCGGGCTCCTGCATGCTGCTGTCTTCAACCATGGTGGGGGGCTTCCAGCTCACATCTGGAATTGATGAACACACACCTGTCAGAGGTGCACGCATGTTTCCATGAAGAGAAAGACCGTTCGCATCATGGTTCCGAAGCGCACACTGCAAACCAAGGTCAAGCAAAATGAAGGAAGACGCCGAGCGAGACCACCCCGGTCGATCAGCTGGTCGCTCCAACATGGCGCCCTCCACAATAGCACAGTGCCAAAAAAACACCAACTCACCTCGCAACTTCGTCTGAAGAAACCGTGGACGTGTTGCGGAAGATGTACACAGACGGCATTGCGTCTGGTTTTGTTCGCCACTGCTTTTCTCTCAAACCGGGAGGCGCAAGAGATGACGCGGCTCTGCTGACACCCTGCGGCCGGCGGAGGAACAGCAACGCCGAAAAATCGACGTTCAACTTTCAGTTTTGTTTCACAACTAAACGGTGCGACGGTTCCATTGTGGATGTTCAACACTTTATTAAGGGGAAGGTAAACGAATAGTTTGCGAAAAGTCTTGATTAGTGCTTGTAGTAGCATTATGATTATTATTGCTATATAGTTGTTCGAGGGTTATTACATCGTTGTTCACATGTAATGCAGTGGTGTGTCTTCAGTGTAATTTGAGGACGTAGATAAAAAAAATGCACTACAATTTAAATGTGTATTCACGAGTTTGGTTTTTAGAGGTTCATATGCCTTACCTGAATTTTTATTTATCTATTTATTTCTTCATTTTTAAGCAATATTCGATTGCACTCAGCAAAAAAAGTTGAACCGCTTCCACGGCGGACACAGTGTCTGTGATTTCCGCGTTCAACCACACAAACGTGTTTTGAATGAATCAGCGATTTAGAGGACAAGAAGTCTTCCGGAATGAGTTAAGTTTCATTTCTGGTTGGTGCCACCGGGTGTTTCGTTTCCTCGTAAATTACGGTAAACGCTTTAACTTTCGATTTCGTCGACGAGGGTGACGTGTGGAAACTGGAGATGATAAGAGGAGGAGAGCGAGTTGGACCGCACAGACCCATCGACATGCTGCTCCCATGAATGAGGTACAGTGCTGTTAACCTTTCCATTCTACCTTTTCAGGCGTGTAAAAGGGCGGGGGGGGGGGGGAATTTCCATCCGGTAGACGCCTGTCTCATGATATGTATAATCCTCTAAACGGATGTTATAGTTACTCATGTATGATGACGGTACACATTTGAATCTGTAATCTATAAAATGCGCCTCCAGTTTCCTGTGTGTGGCAACCTCTGAACTCTCAGGAAAATGAAAGGCTAAAATAAAGTGTTGCTTCTGTTGCGAAAAGTTGAACATTTTAATGACTTTAATTTCACTGAAATCGTGTTCAGAAGATTCAATGAAACGTTAGGAACTGTTCCTCTGGTGTTGTGTTATAAAGGTTTAAATCATAGCATTCGGCATCAATCAATTCTTGTGGCCTGAACAGACTATGATTTGCAAAATAGCAACGAACAGGTCTTCCTCTTGCAGCATTCCTTGGAAAGATGAGTGAGCACACGAGGAGGAAATCCAGGTAAGCTGCCTCCCCCTCTGACTTCATGAGAGTGAACTCTTTATACCAGTGTGGCGGCATGTGTCAGGGCGGTGGGACTCATGGTGGGATGCTTGATCTGACAGGAAGTCCTTCGGGCCAACAGCACCGCCCTTCATCGACTATCTGAAGGAGGTTCTACGCCGCTATCCTGATGGTGGGCAGATTTTAAAAGTAAGTTCAGAGGGACTTGTTGCGCATTTGCTGCAATCCAAACACATGCCTACACAGAACCACGGTGAGTAACACTGAAACACAGGTGACCAAAAAATAAGCGGTGAAAGTCTTGATTTAACACCTTAGTTAACTGCTGTTCATGCTTCAAGTGTTGTAGAGAGTTATGGTCAGGCGATTATATCAGACATTGATAGCCATCAAACCTGATACCAAACGTTTTTGTTTTTTTCCTGAAATGCAACATTGTCCCCTTGTAACACCATAAAATGTATTTTTTTCTTTTTTGTCTTTTTTTCCCCAAAAATATAAAATGTTGGTATTTGCCATTTAATTGTCTGAACAGTGCAGATTCATTTTATAATATAATCATTTTACAATAATGTATTATATCCAAAATACACATCTAGAATCTTCACATACAAGTAAACTGACACGGTTCCATCTTGATATTGAAGATGCTTAAAGAGCTTGAAGCAACTTTTACAATTTTATCCTCAATATTTATTTTTATTGATTGACCCCATGAATCCGCCTCTTGTGAGACTTACGTTTTGTCCACTTGAGGACGCCGTAGTGATGTTGTTGCGGCTAAAATGAACGACGAATTCGTTTCTTTCACAGACGACACTGTTAGTTCTTTCTCAGTTTCGTCTCTGAAACGGGCATCTCCGCCGCATATACCTGTATGTGTCACCCCTGTACACACACACACAAACGGACCAATCGCGAGCGAAGAGGTTAAAGCGCGCGTCACACTTGAGAGCCAGGCGTCCTGCGCCTGCTCGTGTCTCCGTGCCCGCGCATTGATCCGAGACCGCGCTGAGAGCGACGCAAGCGGAGCTGAGGATGAATCCGAGGTGGGCGTTGACGTGGAAATGGGAAATAAATGCTTCCACGTTCAGCGCCCCCTTTGGTGCATTGTGGGGAAAAATATCTATCTATCGATCTATCTATCTATATGTATATCTATAAATAAAATGGTAAAAATATGGAATTTAAGGCAAAACTGACAATCCACAATGTATTTATTATTATTATTACAATTACATTTTTTGTTATTTTTAATATTGTTGGCTTTTTTATTTTTTAAGCCAAAAAAAATGAAATATGCCATCATTGCTCATCACTGACCATTCAAAACTGGGGTTATATTTTTGAAAATGATTAAATACCTGGTTAAAAACAGAAGTGAAATTCGGGATTTATGAAAAAACAATCAATTTATCTGTATGTACTGTCTCTAGTGAACCACAACAGATACAATTTCTGTCAACAGGAACTGATTCAGAACGCGGATGACGCAGAAGCTTCTAAAGTAGTTTTCATCCACGATGAGAGAAGCTATGGCACAAAGGATCTGTGGACGGAATCTTTGGGGAAATACCAAGGTGAGTTTTTTTTCTACTGTGACCTTTGGGGCACCTCATACATTCTACTGTGTGCTAATGTCTGGACTATTAATATGAGATGATAGTCGATGAAAGTCTTATTTTTAATGTATTTTTATTTATTTTGGGACCTTAACATGTTATGTAATGTATAGAAAATAACTCATATTTCATTAGATGAATTATTTTAGTATTATTAAGATGATAACTTTTTTACGTTCACACAGGCCCAGCATTATACGCCTACAACAATGCAGCGTTCACTGATGAAGACTGGGCGGGAATTCAGTCAGCAGGGCGAAGCGTCAAGCGTGACGACCCAAACAAAGTGGGGAGGTTTGGGATCGGCTTCAACTCTGTCTACCACGTAACAGGTGAGGGCACACTGTTTCACACTGTCATGAGGTAACACACGTATTGACTGTGTTGTATCCCGATCATTTGGAACAGATGTGCCAAGTGTCTTCAGTTCAGGGCACCTTGGCTTCATGGACCCTCAAGAGAGAATATTTGGGGAGCGGGAAGTTGGCTTCCTGTGGTCCTTAGGAGATAAAGACGACCGAGATGTTCTCATGAATCTTCATGATCAATTTCAGCCCTTTCGAGATATAGTGTCTTTTCTAAGTGGGACCCAGTGGAAGGAGATCATCGAGCAGCATCAGCACTTCCATGGGACCATTTTCAGGTTCCCTTTACGAAACGAAGCCTCAGAAATTTCTGATAATCTTTATGACTCCGAGAAGGTTTCAGAACTTTACGAGAGCTTCATTGGAGACGCAGACCTGAGTCTCCTTTTCTTGAAAAATGTGACCAGCGTGTCTTTGATACACATCGACGAAAATGGTTTTGCTGACACAAGACTCACACTTCAGTCCGAAGAAGAGCCCATTTTGGAAAGTCGCGCCGATCCAGTCGTCAACAGTGCGACAAGGTTCAGAAGAATTCGCAAAAATGAACAAGAAGAAACAAAGTGGCTTGTGACAAGTTGCACCATGAGAGAGGGTGTCGTCGAAGCACTTGACTTACTCGGGAAAAAGTTGAGCTTTTTCCCTCGGGTTGACTTGGCCTTTCCTTGTGCTGAGAGGAGGAGTGGGGGTCGATTGAGCTGCTTTCTCCCGCTTCCGAACAACGAAAGCAACAAGACGGGCTTCCCTGTGAATGTCAACGCCTGCTTTGGTCTCACAGACAACAGGAGACACATCAAGTGGCAGGAGGAGGACCAGAAAAATGACCAGCATGCTCTGTGGAACGAGCTGCTGGTGAAGGAGGTCCTTCCCCGCTGTTACGAACTCATGATCCAAGACGCTATAAAACTGGCTCAAGGCGACGGCTTCTCAGTCGCCGCTGTGTATGACATTTGGCCTCATATCGCAGAGATGCAACACAAGGAGAAATGGTGTCCCATCGCGCGCAATGTCCTCGATCGTTTGTTCAGTCAGAACGCTGCTGTCCTCTCTCTCGCCAAAGACCAAACAGAGTTTGTCTCCCCCTCGGAAGCCGTGTTTCCATGCAACGGCCCGACAAGCCCCAAGGTGCTGGCTGCCATTCAGAAGTCTCTGGTTTCCCACGGAGAGAATCTCGTCGAGTTACCAAGTTCAATCTTGAAAACTATGATGGACGTCTATCCGGAGTTCTGGACACTGAAACACGTGACTCCAGCGTTTCTCAGGAAGAATCTCCAGAGGCTCGGGGTCTGTGGTCTCACAAGGGAGGAGAAGCTCTTCCTTCTGGAGTACGTCTTGAGTGACGGACAATATGAAGGACTCAGGGACCTGGAGCTGTTGCCCCTCAGCGACGGCTCCTTCAGATGCTTCTCAGACAGAGACGAAGATGCTGCTTTGGTCGACAGTGAGGAATTCCCAAGGTAGGATGTAGCTCTAACATTTTAAAAACAGAAAGTATCAAATTAAACTGTGACCTTACAGTACTCTCACGGTTGTTGTGCTGTAAATTGAATGTAGATGTTACTGGTGACCACGTTTGCATGCTGAGGATAGTTGGACTAACTTCGGGTTTTCACCACATGAGTTTGCATGGGGCCACAGTGTCGCAGCTGATCCGTTTCAGCTCCAGTTAGTAATAGAGCTTCTGCCATGGCAACGGCAGAACTAATATTTTGTCACTGCTTGCATCACTCCCAAGTGTAATTCCACCATATGCTTAGATGCACAGTGCCCCCCATTGTTGTGGAAATGACATTGCTTCAAAATTCGATTTACTTTTCGCAGCGTGTAAATGTATAACACCATGCGATTGCCATAGTCTGACTATTGAACTCAGAAACACGGTCATGAACATGCCGCCCTTCAAGATTGACCCTAGTGCCAGGGTTTTCACAAGCAATACTCGACTGGGGACTGTAGAAAAACATCCCGATTCGTCATTTCTATCTCGGTTTGTTTCTTGATGCAATTTATTCACGCAGATTTTTTTTTTTCTGCAGACTCTTGCTGCCGTTCCGCAAAAACATGTTCATTTCTGAAGATGTCAGCTCATCCTCCAAGGCCCACCTGAACCAACTAGCCCAAACAGGTAAACTTTTCAGACTCAATATTCCTCACCAGTGTTTCACAATGATTTTTTTTTTTCTCATTCAAAGTCAGCTATATTATAATCTTCCTAAAATCAGGGTTAAAAATAATGATATTGCTTTTCACCTTTGTTAGCTTGTTGGTCATTTGAATTTGCATGTCAGTGGAGATGTAAAATATAAAGGAATATGAAACAACAAGACAAAACCAGCACTTATTTTTTATATTTAGAAACATAGCAGTAACTGGTTGTATAGGGGAAAAAATAATTCAATAACCCCCAATCCGTTGACAGGACTGTTCAAGGTGATCAACCTCGATGCAGAGAAGGTGGTGGAGTTGACCAGGCGACACATGCCGGAGGAATGGAAGCAGACCAAGCTGAGGATTGTCTCCTGGGACGTCCACAACACCTCGCATCCACCTTTGGCCTGGCTTCCGGAATTCTGGAAATTCCTCAACGCTCACTTCAAAGAGTTAAGAGGACTCACTGACTTGCCTTTGATACCAGTCAGTCCATTGTCCGCCAGTCAGCCGGTTTCTCTTGCTAAATTAAGTCTGAAAACCACACTCATCTTTCTGCGTGACAAACAGACAAACCTGCCAAAACCAATTGTCGAGCTGATAGACCGTGTTGACGGGACAGTAGTGACAGGGAACGAGTGGCTCAAGCATGACGACCTAGATTCTTTCATTCTCTGCCCATCTGCCAGCAGCGTCATGAAAGTGTTGACTCATTTAGACTTGCCTCAGCTCGTTCGATCTTTTGAGTCTGTCTCTGGCGATGCACGTCAACAACTGAAAAACTACTTGTCCGGTCTGGACTCCCTCTCGGACAGGGAGAGGGAGGTGTGCTTCAGTCTGCCGCTCTTCCAGAACATAAAAGGCTTGTATGTTGGAGCTCAGTCCAAACGGGCTGTGTGCTCAGATCCTGGTCTCTCGCTGCCAAGAGAACTCCCTCTGCCAGACTCTGTTGTAGTGTGTACAACGGAGGCCGATCAAAGGCTTATGCAATTGTTGAGTTGTGAATTGTTAAAACCAGCTAAGTTGGCAGAGCAGCTCGTGCAACAAGTAGAGCAGGGCCTCAACAGAGAGCAGATCATGACTTGGATACTACAGCATGGCAGTCTCCTGTTTGCCCAAAACCAGACACTTAAACGTAAATGTGCAGACTTGAGATTCATTGAATTGAATGGAGGCGTGAAAAAGACCTCAAGCTTTTTGGATCCTAGAGTTCAGACTTTTAATGAGCTGTTTGGGGCAGAGTTCTCTCCACCTGACACATACATGAAGACCCCACAAATGGTAGAGAGCCTGATCAATCTTGGATTGATAGTCAAAGAAGGGGACGTGGCACCACAGCACTTGCTCCATGTAGCCGAACAGATAGTCAAACTGCAAGCTCAGTCTCCAAGTGAGGCCCGAAAAAAATCGGTGGCCCTCTTGAACCTGTTGGATGTCCACAACCTACTGTCAAAGTTTTCTGAGCAAGAGCTCAGTCGTCTTAAAAACCTCAAATGGGTCAGCATCGCCGAACGCAGTCACGGCCAAAAGAGCCCAACGTTCTTCTGTCCAAATGAAGCGAGACATCCTGTGTATGAGGACATTGTTGGACACGTCATGCCCCTCATTGGAAACCTCAGTGACAAGGTCAGCTGTGCCCTTGGCCTCAAGTGCTTGCCTCCACCAGAGACGGTGATCCAGAACTTGATGCATTTGACTTCAAAAGCAGAGACCATGGCAGACCTGGATACAAACGTGGATTTTGAAAGACAACTGCACAGCATCTACAAACACATGCAAGAGCATGCATCAAAATTTACCACCATTTTGAGCAAGGACACGCCCTGGTTGTGGAACCAAAACAAGTTTGTCTCGCCGCAAGACTTAGTTATGGATCACCCGCCTGGTCTAGATCTCAGTTCCAGGATTGGGAAACTGCCAAAAGAGTTTCGACCCTATCAGAACTTGCTCCGGAGTTTTGGTCTCCGGGACAGTCTGTCTGATCAAGAAGTTGTTGAGCTACTGTTTTCCATAGCGAAAGCTACTGAGGAAGAGGCTGCTTCCGTCGCAAGTCCAGCTGACATCAAGGTTTCTGTAGAAATTCTGAACTGGCTCCGGAGAGAGAAAAAGAGCGTTCAGCGAGACGTCCCAGTTCCAGTCAAGGCAGAAGAGGGAAAATACATCTTTAAACCTCGGTCGATGGCCGTCTTCTGTGATGTAGGCCAGAAGGGTTTGGAAGAGCTGACCTTGAACAATGAAAAGATTTATGTCACGCATGAGGAAATAGTCAAAGTGACAGCTGAATGGCTCGGCATTCGACTACTGAGTACCCACATCCTCAAGCCAGAGCTGGTGGGCATTGAACAATGTGGTCAGTCAGAACCAATTACAACCAGAATCAAAAACATTCTAAAAGAGTATGATGAGGAGAAAGACATCTTCAAAGAGCTCATCCAAAATGCAGAGGATGCCGGAGCAAAGTCTTGTAAGTTTTTAGTGGATAACAGGGTGCACTCAGGCAGGACGGAGGGCCTCATTGACCCAGGGATGGCTCCGAGTCAAGGACCATGTTTATGGGCCTTTAACAATGAACAGTTCACACCTGAAGATTGGAAGAACATCGTCAGAGTGGGGTCTGCCTCAAAGGAGAACCAGTCGGAAAAGATTGGGAAATTTGGACTTGGTTTCAACGCTGTGTATCACGTGACAGACCTTCCCTCGATCCTGAGTGGGAAGCATCTTCTCATTCTGGACCCCAACGTGACCCACCTGAAGGATCACATAAAACACAAAACCAATCCTGGCATTAAGCTGGACCTCTCCCATGAGACACTTCTCAAGTGCTTCCCTGCTCAGTTTGCCCCATATGAGAACATCTTTGGTTGTAGCTTCACCAAGTCAAGACCACCCGCACCCTATCACGGCACTCTTATCAAGCTACCCTTCCGTACAGAGGCCGAGGCCCATGAGTCAGAGATATGCCAGAAAGTGTTTGACAAACACAGAGTAAGTTTGTTTCAGGACCACTTGAAATCAAAATCACAAACACATCTGCTGTTCCTCAAGAACATAAACACTTTGACTTTGAAAAATCTTTCCAAGGACGCCTCCACTCCACCTCTGGAGGGGGAGTTTGAAACTCTCCTTGCCCTCTCCAAAACCACAGAGTTCACCATGCCTGTCCCAGATGATACGTTCAAGTCAAAGCAACAGAATGCCGTGCAGCTACTGCAGAAGCTTGACAGAAAATGTCAAGAGATCATTGAATGTTACTCTGTCGAAATGGTCAAAATAGCCAGCCAGCAATCAGGCGACGAGCAGTTCTGGCTTCGGTATAATTGTTTTGGAACGAATCAGTCACTGAAAATTGTCTGCGGAAATAACACAGAAGCAAAGTTCTCATTGCCGATTGGTGGAATAGCTGTGCCTTTGAAAAGAGACCAAGTAACAAAGAAGTTCCATCCAACTGACAGTGAACATTCTGGACAAGCATTTTGCTTTCTTCCACTTTCCATTCACACTGGACTCCCGGTGAACGTCAATGGAACATTTGCTGTGACAAGCAACCGCAAAGGTCTTTGGGCAACTGGGATAAAACATGAGTGGAATGCAGCTCTTCTTCAGGACCCTCTTGTGACTGCATACGTCACCGCCCTTGATGTTCTCAAGAGAATGTCTGACAGTGAACAGTTGGCTAACTACCGTTACCACACTTACTGGCCTGATCGACAGAAAGTCAGTGACACCTTCAAACCGCTGGTGGATATGTTTTACTCCACCATTTCGCAACACTCCTTTGCCCTGAAGCTCCTCAGCGATGGCCAACACTGGTGCTCAATGGAGGACGCCATATTCCTGCACAGCAGCATTCAAGAGGACAAAAATATCGGTGCCCTGGTGATGCAAATTTGTCAAACTTACACAAAAAATGTGGTTCAGCTTCCATTGTGGTTGAGAGAAAGCTTCCGATTGGCCGGTCTGGAAAAGATTCTGCAGGAGAAAACATGGAACTGGGAAAGGTTTTATCAAAGAGTGGTGTTTCAGAACCTCCTTTCCCTGGACACTAAGAGTAAGGATTCTCTGGTGCTGCATGCCATTGACCTGAACATCAAAGAGCTTGATAATCTGTTGCTTCGCTATCCATGTATCCCAACCACAGATGGACAGTTGCAGTTCATCCAGAAACTTGTGAATCCATCTGGAAGAGTGGCTTGTCTTTTTGAGGAAAGTGAAGGAAGATTGCTTGGTGGTTCAACAACAGACTACCGCTCTCCAAAGAGGGTCAAACGCTTGATAGAGCTGGGAATGGCCAGTGACAGTCTTGCATTAAAGGACATTGCGGAAAGAGCCAGACTGGTGAACAGCACCTGGAACTCTGACCGAAGGAAAGCCTACGGACACGTAGAGTGCCTTCTTGAGCTCTTGAGAGGCCAGAGCAGTGAAGATCAGGCGGGGTGGCAAGCTTTGAGGGAAACTGAATTTCTTCCAGCCTTCTCTCCCGGCGATGTAAGAATGGAGGGATCCCCAAAGTTTAAGAGACCAACTGATGTTTTCAACAAGAAATGCTCCTTCCTGGTGAACATGACACAGCATGTGCTTGATCAAGTGGGCCTGAAAATACACATCAATGACCCCCTCCTTCAATTCTTGGGAGTCCATGACAGTCCAAGCCCAGAGATGGTGCTTAATCAACTGGAGGAGGTACAAAAACGATCTCAGTCCATTGACAGGACCCGCTGTCACGAAATTGTCCGGGAATGTTACAAGTATCTGGACCAATGGCTCTGTGATTCCAAGAATCCCACCGCTATTTCACACAAAGCAAAGTCGTTCCCATTTGTTCTTGTTGGCCATTCGTTTGTCAATGTGAGTTGTGTTGCAGAAGAAGCACAGTTTGAGGCGAAACCCTACCTGCATGTCCTCCCACCTTCCTTTGCCAATTTCAGGAATCTCTGGGAATGTGTTGGTGTCGAGAAGACCTTCACAACTCGCCAGCTGCTGACAGTGCTCCAGGAATTGAAGGGGAAACATGGCAACTATCCTCTGCCCAAAACGGATCTCGCAATTTGCCTAACAATTCTGAGAGGAATTCATTATGGTGCCGAGGAAATGCCGGACAACATCCTGATTCCAAACACCAGTGCAGTTTTGCAACCAGCGACAACTCTTTTTTTCAACGACAGCCCATGGATGCCAATCGCACCCAACCTCACACTGAGTCATGAGGACATCCCACGAAATATGGCCCTCCATTTCGGAATACGCACCACGAGGCATCACACTCTACAAAACCATGTCGCCAAAAATATGTCCCCTTATGCCTTTGAGTTTGAACAGCACGAGGAACTCACTCAGCGAATTAAAAACATCATTTCGGCATATCCCTCCAAGAAGGACATTCTCAAAGAGCTGATCCAAAACGCAGACGATGCGGAGGCATCTGAAATCCACTTTGTATGGGATAGAAGAGAACATGGTACAGAAAAAACCTTTGGAGAAAAATGGAACTGTCTCCAGGGCCCAGCACTGTGTGTGTACAACAACAAAGTATTTTCTGATGCCGACTTGAAGGGGATTCAGCAATTGGGGCTTGGCGGGAAACAGAATTCCCCAGGCAAGATAGGCAAATACGGAGTTGGGTTCAATTCAGTTTACCATCTTACTGACTGCCCCTCGATCATAACCGGAGACAGTCTGCTGTGCATCTTCGATCCAAATCAAACCTACATTGAGAGCCAGTCGGAAAAACCTCCTTCAGGTATCGGTTACAACTTGGCTGAAACACTGAAGGAAATGTACCACGATATCTACAAGTCCTTCCTCCCTGACAAATTCTGTCTCAAAGAGGGCACCATGTTCAGACTGCCTTTAAGAAACAGCGACATGGCTGATAGCTCCAGAATACACAACAGGGAAGTGAGTATCGCCGACATGACAGAGCTGTTCTTGGCCCTCACTGAGAACCCAGAGGGACTGATAATGTTTCTGAAAAACATCAGAAAAATAGAACTACATGAAATCACAGATGACTCCGGATCACTTCAACGTCGATTTTCAGTGGAAAAGTCTGTACCAGAGGCTAGCAGAGAAGAAAAGGACAATTTTGTCAAAGGTCTTAAAGCCGCAGAGCGATCTCCCACATCAGTAGCAGCAACCAAAGCTATTTACGAATCAGTGATTTCCTCTTCAGATGGACAGGAAAGCAAGTGGATCATTGCAGAACAGTTTGGCAGTGACGTCCAAGTGGGGCCAGCAGGCAAAGTTCCTCAGGCAGCAATATCAGTGCGAGTGAGTGTCAAAATTTCAAGGTCCAAATCAGAGGCCAACACTGTTGGTGTCTTTAAGGGTGAGGCTTTCTGTTCTCTACCTTTGCCAGGCACAACAGGTCTGCCTGCACACATTCATGGCAACTTTGAGGTGGATTTTGCCAGGAGAAGCCTCTGGAAGGAGGATGGGCAGAGTGGCAAGTTAAACTGGAATGAGTCTTTGAAGGAGAAAGTCATCGCTCCTCTCTATGCAGACCTCCTTCTTCACACCAGATGCCAATTGCCAAATCAGAAAGTTGGACTTTCGGGTCTTGAGTCATATTTCAGAAGCACCTACCTATGTTTCTGGCCAGTCGTTACTGAATCTGTTTCCCCAGAGTGGCATGAAATGATTCACAGTGTGTACAGATCGATTAAAGAAAGAGACCTTCCTTTGATTCCAGTGATGAAAAGCTCAACACGTGTCACTGCTAACCGAACGTATCGAGTCTACTCCTTCGACTGGTGTGGCTTAACAGGGTTTGGAGAAACCGAGAGGCCATACCTGACAGACGGCGATGGGGACTTTAATGCCATTTTGGAGGATCTTGGAATGAAATTGGTCCCAGTTGAAATGAAAAAAATCTGGCAAGGATTTCAAACGGCAGACATAAAGGTGAACCACGTTGGACCTCCATCAGTTCGGGCTTTCCTCAAAGTGAAACCCCTTAATGATCCACAGAAAACGACGGGAAACTTGCCTCTGCCCATTAAACAGACGCTGATCAGAAGCCATGAAAGATGGAACACGCTTCTGGGCTACTGCTTACAAGATTTGCGCCTCAAAAAAGTAACGCAGGAGGATTGCGCTTCACTGGTCGGGATGCCGCTTCTGCTCACATGCGACAATGTTTTAGAAGTGTTCAGCACTGATGCTCCGAAGCTGCACTCGAGGTACAGCAGTTTGTTCTGTGGCTATGAGTCACACTTTGTCCACAATGAACTCGACAGCAAACATGTTTCAACCTTACAAAACTTCAAGCTCATCTCTAAGGTGACTGTTCCCGCTGTGGCAAAATGGCTGAAGGAAACGATCCAGGGCCTACTGAAGTACTGCGTGCTGGAGCCACAGACTGGTCTTCATATTCCGAATGAAACAACCCTCACATGGTTGAAAACTCTTTGGAAGTTTTTTGCAAGTCACATGTGTGTGAAGAGAACAGATGGCACACCAAGCCTGACGCTGAAAGATGTTCAGCAGCTCTTCAGCGACGCCTGCATTTTGCCTGTGGTGTGTCCGAGGTTTGGACGCCAACCTTTCCTTGCCAAAATCAAGGACATGTCCAGGGTGCTGTGGCATGATTCGAAAAACCAAATCTCAGAAATCCTTCTCAAAATGGGCACAGTGCAGTATAACTGCATGCTTTTTGTGGATGCAGAGAAGGATTTGATTTTTCAACTACACACAGAACTCTTGAAGGCAGATGATAAATGCGCTGTGTTGGACCACATCTACAACCTCAGCCACTCTGAGTTCTCCCATCTGTCCAGAGATGACACAGAAGCACTTCAAAACTACCTTCAATCAGGTGTCTCGAGCGCTGATGACACCCAAGACTATCTGAGGAAGCTCAAGTGTTTACCATTGTTTGAGACCATACACGGCGAGCGAGTCAGTATCGGTGGGCCTAAGGTTGTGTTCGTTCTTAGCATCAATGAGAGCACAAGAACAGACTTTCCAAATCTGTTTAACCTGGCAGTGAGCGACAGTGTTTTCCTCAATAACAACCCAGAGAACTGCAAACTGGCACAACTGGCGGGCATCGAAATCCTCACCCAGATGACGTATTTCATGAAGTTCATTCTGCCCCGAGCACATGAACTCAATCAACAGCAAATGACTCAGTGTCTCAGACTCGTACTGCTGTTGCAACGTGAATTCCAGTACAGCGAGCACAAGAACAGCGTCATTTCCAAACTGAAATCGCTGAAAGTGATATGCAGTTCTGAGGGCAACATGGAGAGGGCAGCATACTACTTTGATGAAGATGTGGACATATTCAAGGCCATGTTGCCACCAGAAAGGTTCATCCCTCAAACATTTTGGTCAGATTTCTGTGATCAGAACTACTTCCGCAAACAAGAACTCAAAGCGTTACTCAAAGAACTTGGCATGAGGCATTGCGTGTCGAAAGATGACATTATCGGTTTCGCCAAAGAGATAGAAGCGCAGGCAAAAGAACAGTTCCCTCCAGAAGAATTGAAAAAGAAGTCCAACTTGGTTTGCAAAACTGCCGTGCAAATGGCCACCATGGAAACAACGGAAGAAGAACCGCTGCTGGGCAGCATCGCAGACATAGAGTTTGTCTTCCCAGTGCAAATAACAACTGAACTGTGCAACTACCACCCACCATTCAGATCTCCAGACATCCCTGTCAAAATCAATGGATCCTTGATAGAAAGTAACAGAAAGCAGCAGCAGCTTATTTGGTCATCAATGCCCATCATCAGAGTTCCACTTCATGGCTCAGAGAAAATCCTGACAAACGCTGGAGCAGTCGAACTCCCACCGCCAGAATTCATCGTCCAAAACTTGAGCAACATCTGTCAGTCGCCTTGTGAATCAGAACCTCTCCTGAAGACCCGCGCTGAGGTGTTCAAGTACTCGTACGAACAGTTGCAAGCCACCGGCTTTGAAGGCCGACCTTTGGACGGCCTCCCTGTGGTTTTGGTAGAAAAGGACACGAGGCTCGTGAGAGCTAGGGACACCTCACTCAAGCTCGAGGATGACCTTGACTTCAGACCATATTTCTACATAATTCCGCCCAAGTATGTCGTGTGCAAGGAGTTCTTCATGGAAATCGGGGTGAGGGAAGACCCGACAGTGGAGCAGTATTGCAGTGTTCTGGCTGCAGTACATGCCGATTCCAGCGCTAAAAAACGACTCCACCTGAATCAAGAGAAAACTGTCCGACGTGCCACTCAGCAGTTGTTTCATTTGATCAAGGAATCTCAACAAACCCAGTCTCTGTTTCAGAACGTGCAGCGATTGTACCTCCTTTCAGTGGACGGGAACGTGTGCCCCTCAGACTCCCTGTATTACAACGACACTGCCTTTAAGAGGGAACGATTGGAAAACGCCCTGCGAAACAGATACCAACTGCTGAAGAATTTATCCGCATGCTATTTGGGTCTTGATCCTTATGAGCACAGGCGATTGGTGCGTTTACTTCCTGAAGCACTTCGACCCATGATGTTGTCTCATTTGACAGAGGAGAAGCTTGTGGAGGGCAACCAGGATCGGTGCGAGCTTGGGACAAGTTGTGAATTTAGTGGATGGTTTGATCGACACTTGTCCTCGGCATGCTTCCGCTACGGGCTGATATGTCTGATTCGAGCGCATTCACAAGGTCAGGTGACACACGAAGAGGCGTCAGATCTGTGTAACAAGCTCTTTGGAAGCATTCAGATCGTTTGCTGCAGAAGCCTGAGGACGGAGCTGTGGATGCAGGGCGAAGCTCTGCCCGACACCGTTGCAGAGACCGACGTTCTTGTCAAGCGAGAGCCATTTGGGTGTATTTTCTTCCTCAAACACAGTGGCACCACTGGTCTGAAGGAGATGAATGAAATCATTTTGACCCTGACAAAGGAGATCTCATCCCTCTTAGGTGACAGTATTGCAGAAACACACCACACAGTTATTGGGCTACTCCTGATGTGTGAGAGCCCAGAGGACGTCGAGAAGACATTGGAAAAGCATGAGATCCACCATAGCGCAGAAAGTGATCGGCCCAGCACGGCAGCACCAGGCATGGAGATTCCAGAGGAATGGCTGGACAGTTTGGACATGAATGTCCTGAACAACTATGAAGAAGGAGAATATGTTGGCTACTACACAAACGACAAGTACGTGTACGCAGTTGTTCTGGAGGAAATACCTGGCTCCACGGGTCTATACTCTCGGCGATTCATCATCGATCTCGGAGACGACGAGCCAAAAGAAGTAAGCTGTCTCGACATATACCAAATAAAATGTGGGCAGAACCTAAACGTTGAAGAAATGGCATCTGCATCCTCTTCCATGGAGATGCAGCTGGTGGACGGAGCGGTGCCACACGCTCCCCCGCCCAACCCTCAAAGACCCCCTCCAAGATCCTCACCTACAAGTTTGGAAGAAGCTAAAAAAGAAATCGATGAATGTCTGGCTGAAATCTGGACCCTTCCTGAGGAGGAAAGATGCAAAGCCATCAAACGATTGTACCTTCGATGGCACCCCGACAAAAACCCAGACTGCCAACAGCTCGCCACTGAGGCGTTCAAGTATCTAAAGAATAGAATCAAGGAGCTAAGACAAGGGAGGAACTCAACTAACCACCAAAGTTCTGGATTTTCAGCATCTTCACGGAGTCACTTCAACTTCGAAGGCTTCAACTTCAGGCACTTTTACGACACATGGGATCAAGAAGCCCGACACCACAGAACCCACCGAGAGAATTTCACCCGACGGAACCGCTCGTACGACTTTTGGAGCCACCACGGAAACGTCCCGAGGGCTGACCGAGCAGAAGCCCGGCGCTGGATTCGACAGGCACGGTGTGATTTAAATGCAGCTTACCATGACTCGGGAAAAAGCACAGAGTGGTGTCTTTTCAAAATCCATCAAGCTGTAGAAAAGGCTCTCATCGCTGCCGAGCTCAGAAGAAATGGTAAACGTCCAGAGGAAGCCTCAATTTTAGGTCTTGCTCAAAAGGTGAAGCCGTACAGTGACAAACTGACCCGCATGCCGGCGCTCGTGCAAGAGCTGATGGACCTTGGTGTGGATGCCAAGAGAACTCAATACCCCAACTGCCATCCTTTCCCACTCATCCCCAATGAAACGTTTGCAACCCAAGACGCCACCCGCGCACTAGACCAGGCCTCGGTCCTGCTCAACGACGTGGTCAATTACGTTAACTGAGGAACCGCACACCTTTCACAGACTAGCTAGGTAGCTCAATCAAGTCGGGAATTTAAGGTGAATAATCGCTGCTTTGGAACCTGTTCTAATTTCGAGAAGTGTCTTTAATATGAGCATGTTACATGAATCCTGTTCTTCATTATTGTCAGTTAAATATGTCCTTACATGTTACGCTTAATATTCCTGTGTTTTTGCAAAATAACCTGACGGTTCTGTGCAACCACATCTGTGAGCACCATTAAACTTACTGCACAACTGATCTAGGGACGTCTTCTGTTTATTTGGTCACGAAAACATCAGCCACGTCAGAGTCCAGTTAAAAGCATTTTATTCATTATGAAAACATTATGAAAATAAAAATGACCAAACACAAATCAGACAGATGAATCTTTCCGTGGTTGACCCGAGAGGGATCCTCTGGAGGAGTCAAGAGGTGCACGGCTAGCGTCCTCGCTGAAGTTCCATCGGCGTCTTATAATAATTTACAAAAAAAAAACTGTACATAATTACAGAGAACGCAGGAGCATTCCGAAGATATGCGGTCTGATGTTCGAAACTGTACATGCGACAAGAGCGCTCAACTGTCTTGATATAAAAATACACATTCGACCGTTGATGGAGTCGTCGGTGGAGTGTTGCATGGGAAGCTTCAGCCAGCGTATTCCCTCGCTAATCCAGCAGCCGAGGAAACTTCCGAAAATGAAGTTCAACAGGAAGTGGAATAGCAGTTTGACAAAAAACACTTAAGGCTTAATTCACGTGGTTTGGCATGTTTAGCAAAGTGGGCTTCTCCAGCGCCACCTGGAACTGATCGACCGCACTTCAGGGACGTCCCCTTCCATCATATTGCATTTTTGTCTGATAAAAATAACTATCTTACACATTTGTTAGGTACAAACAGGATTATGAGCGCTAAACAACAACGACATTCAAACGGTTATTTCAAACAGTATTGGGTGAGTGGTGTATTTTTGAAGCCATTTTTAGTGAGAAAATCAGAAATACAAATTTGGGAATTTGTTTGTGAACCTTGTTTACTGCAGTTTTGCTATTTACAAGCTGAAAAAAGGCTGACAGGGATTTTCTGGGTGGATAACGTGCAGTCAAGTTGAAGTAACCGTCCAGTCAAAGTGCAGCTGAAACTTCAACAACCTCCGCTTTCAGTTATGAAAGTGAGATGTGGACTTCCAGATTAGAGACTACAAAATGGCAAAGCATAAACTGCAGTGGCAGGAATATATAACTGCATAATCCCAAAAGACTCATAGGACAGAGCCACCATTCCAAGTTAAAACCGTTCATGTAATAAATACTTCTCGTCAGTGTTCAAAATATGAAACTAGAAACCAGAGCCCCCTTGTGGTCAGAGCTCGGTCCAGCATCAGAATAAAAAAAAGGGGATGTTTGTGCCTCACATTTTCTCCAATCAAAAATCAATATTTATTGTTTAATATCTTTTATCAGATATTAATAATAAATTAATCTCTTTCGTGCCAACATTGAGAACAAAACATTTTAAACTGGGGTTCTTTAATAAATAAAGATTAACTGGAGGGACATAAATATGCTAAATACACACATTAGTGTTTAATCACGCAGAATGTTGTGGGTTGTGAGATGCAAAAGTGGCTTTAAATATGTTTGATTTCTTCTGGCTCAAACTCATTGCTTGGTGTTTTTAAATCCCAAGTCCAAACAACTTTTATTCATTCCACCAGATATGGCATCTAATGATCAACTGAACAGCAACAAAACTAAACATTCATGTTTTTGAAAATAAGACGGTAAAGCGCATCATGTCGGCGCGATCGTTGCGTGTTTAAATATTCTCAAAGGTCTGTTGAGCTGGCTTCCTCGGCACCTCACATGTTGTAGGCCACATAAATGGGGTCCAGTTGGTCGGCGAGGAATCCGTCCCTCAGGTGCATGCGCTGTTTTTCCCCTCGAGAGTTGATGGGGATGACACCAGGGTCCACGACCACGACCACTCCAACGATGAGGTAGTGCTCCTCCAGAACCACATTGGTGACCAACGCCACCAAGTCCAAGGCCTCCTGCTCCGACCCCTCCAGCTCCACCACCACCACCAGCAGGTTCGTCCATGTGAACACCGCACTGTGGATTTTGGGTTTATCAACATTTTCCCATCAAGATGCAACTTTTCTTCGTGGTAAGAACAGTAAGCTAATGGGATTTCGACAATGGCTCGACAAAGAATGATATGTCTGATTCTGGACTCACCATTCAGCGATACTCTTGTGAGAGCGGATCACAGACGTCTCGATGTCGATGGGATGGTATCTCATTCCCCTCAGCTCCAGGGTCTCATCCAGAGATCCCACCACATAGAGGGCATCGTGCCGCTCTGAGAACATGGAAGGATTGTGAAAAACCCAGTGAAGTTGGATGTGAGACAAATGTAACTGAGCGAGCGAGCGACCGACCTCCGCTGGCGTCCGTCAGCTCCGTGCGCCTGAGGAACCCCAGGTATCCCGTCCTGGCCCAGACAGTCTGAGTGTCGCCAAAGCTCAGCTTGGTGTTGAAGTGGTCCGCGTGCAGGGCCTCCTCCCCGTAAACAGTGTAGTAGCCGGTGGCATTGTGAGGACTGCTCACCCAAATCTGAGACACACAAGATGCACACTGTAAAACCTCCCTGGGCCGCTGACATTGTCAAGAGTGACCTCACCTCTCCCAGGTGGGAGTCTCCCAGAGGCCCTTTAGTCTCCGTGTTGGCGATGATAACCTTCACCCCAGGAAGAATCTGAAACACAAGCAGAGCAGTTCAGAAAGTCTTTCTCTCCTCCATCAGTTCCTGAACTCACCTTCCCGGACTCCATTAGCGGGAGGCTGTGTGGCGAGCCCCTCTCCACCAGGCGAACCCTGGGCGCGACAAAACATTTACGTTATGTGTTTCAGTAGCATGTGTGGTGGTCTTGTTCATGAGTGAAAGAAGTGTGAGAAAGTTGAAAGACAGAGCTCTTCTTGTCAAAGCAGAACATTACCTGTCGTGCCTCAGAGACTTCATGTCCAGGTACACGGTGGTGGGGTCTGGTCCAGCAGTGCCCTGGAGCAACACAGAGTGGATCACCAGTCAGTTCCAAACTACAGCCAACACACCCTCAACCTTCCTTCAGTGGGTGAGGAAGCAGCACATGGGGCGACCGTTGGCAAAGCATTAGGAGGGGGAGGGGAGTCAGGAGACAGCCAGAAGCCAACCAGCCACGACAGCAGCTGAGGACAAACACCTTGACTGCTCTTTTGTTTATATTGACTTTCTACGTACAAATGAATGTTCTGTGATCATATAAAACCTGGTGGTCACCTTTAGGACGAGGAGAGGAAACGACTACGACAGCGTAGCTATGAATTTTCACAACTAATGATATGATATGTGTGTATATAAATATATATATATATATATATATATATATATATATATATATATTGTGAATTTTATTGGTTGAATTTAGCTGCTAATTGTTTCCCCTTTATGGGCTCGATACAGCTAAAACGTGAGTCTTCAAAACACAAAGCTACACCAGAAAAGTCGGTTAGATTTCGGCAAATAGAGATGAACTAAACTTGTTGGCCATTTTAACGCAGATGTACAAACATGGAAGCTAGGTCTTGTTCGTCATGCCGCGTTTTATGGAACACAGCGCGGTGCTTGAGAAGCAGAATTGCAAACAAGTGTGTTGACAAGCAGAAGAACAAACACTTGGTGGACAAGACAACAGCCAGATGAGCGAATAGCCATCGTTCAACTACAATACCTGCTCAGCCAGCTTCCCTAGCCTGTTGGGCTGACAGGACAAATAAATAAAATACGTGTCTATTTGTGTTCTTGTAAACATCCATGCAAACACACAAACACACAGAACAACATTAACAAACCAGAGGTGCCTGGGAAAAGGTGACTCATCACTTCAGCCTAGCACTTCTCTCCCAGCGATCGCTGGACTTACTTGCAGACAAATGGCCACGTTGACCCGACAGCCGAAGGTGGTGCTGACGGCCCGCGGCGAGAGCCCCAAATCCTTGAAGATTTTTGAGAAGGACTGTGTCAGGGCTATACGCGGCCTCTCCTCCGCCACCACCATGCAGGTTCTCACGCAGGACAGGTTCACATTTCGGAGCTGTGGATGAGCCAAGGCAGTTATGGGTGGGCCTGGGTTGTTTTTCTACAGGCGCCAGCTGATCAAGACACTGACCCGGAGCGCTTCAGTCTGTGAGCCCAGCCCCTTGGTGCACATCTCCATCACTGAGTAAGAACAGAAGGTGACGCGCACTTTGTACTGGCTCACTGCCGCCAACCACAGGGACACGTTGGTCTCTAGCTCCAGAGGTGGAACAAGGATGGACTGGTGGCCTGAATACACGCTGTGAACAGGAAGTTAAAGTCAATCACCCTTACAGTCTATTACTGAACGTACACTTTCAATGAAATTAGTCTAACGAATTGTTTGAAATGGCGACATCTGGTGTTTAAATTGATGTATTGCAAAGACGCGAACAAATGTACAGTTTTTCAGTTCACCTCGATGAACCGCGGGTGTAAACCAAATCTTGCTGACAGGAAAAGTGCCAGCTCAGCTTATGTTGTACTCCAGTTGTCCCAAGAAATGGGAAATTCCCAGTTATGCACCCCAAAGACATTACCCCCGAGATTTATTTCCATTGGTTTGTCCCAGTTTCCGACTGGAACAAACCAAGATGGCTTACCCAAAAACATAAATAGGAAGTAGACGTTTGGGAATCAATACGGCAAACAACAAAAACAAAAATATGTGACTATTTTTCATCCTGTGGCTTTTCTAGTTGCAAGTGGAGCGTATTTCTCAAGTATTTGTTGAGATCCCGACTAGGCAAGCCTTCATGGGCGAGTCGATCATCTTTTCCAAGTGGAACATTCTGAACTTGGCTATGACATGATTCCCAGGTTCTACCTCCCACCTGGACAACTGGGATGCACCATTACATCTTCCGACAAAGATAAACTCATTTTGCATGAAGTCTTTCCATTGCAACACACCTGCAGAGGCACCACAGAGCAAAGCCCAGGCCACAATAAGGGTCCAGACAGATGGCAATCTGCCGCGAAGGGTACAGCTCACACTGGAGTTTGATGGAGCGACACAAGGCACTAGTGGCAGTGTGAGACATCTGAAAGAGAAGTGGGTGTTAAATGAAGAGTTCCCGAGAATCAGGCACAAGTTTAGAACATCAAATCTCTCCTGGCGCACCTTGACCCCTGCTAGTATGCCGGTTGTAGAAACACTGAAGTCCAGATAAGCCAACATTTCTGGGGTCGGGGGCTTGTACATCTGGGGGCTCTTCTTCCGAGGGAGGTCATCTAGAGGGAAAGGAATCTTTCTCTTTAGTGAAGGGAAACACACTGACGGCAAAGCTGTATAATAGATCCTCAGAGTGTAACCTGTGTCCAGCACCATGGGCCAGCTCTTGATGTCTACAGCAGCTGCTGCTTCTTTGGATTTGAGTAGCTTCATTATTGCTTGTGTGGTCAGGATGCACACCGACTTACTGACCTTTGAAACACAACACACAACTTGTATTCATGAGTTTTAAATGTAAAAGATAGACAACTTTATTAAGGCCGGAAAGACAGGAAACAAGGAAAGAGAAACCCTACATACCGTCACCAATATAGAGCTATAAGACTAAACATGAAATTTGAAAAATCTAATAATAAAAACACATATATGTACAGATACACAAAATGCATAGTATATATGCATGTATAATGTGATGAAAATACAAATTATAAGAGTAATAAATAATATTACCACAAACAGTAATATTACAATTAAAACTGATAATACTGTTGTGCTACTACTACTACTACTACTACTACTACTACTACGACTAACAGCAACAACAACAATAATAATAATCTTGTGTAGCAACACTTTTGTTCTGCACAGGAACTTTTGTTCTGCACTGGATTGCGGGTTTAATTTCTTGCAAAATAAACATGGATTGTCTTGAGCAACATTGTTTTGGTGTTGTTGTGTGACTGAAGTGACACGTTCTTAACTTTGACACATTCTATTCTGGTTGTCAGAGAGTGTGAGTGTGTTACCTCAACAATCATCTTGACGGTGGGCAAAGTTGTGGCAAGGTTCTGTGGGTGGGGGGGTCTGACGGTCACAGGGACGCAGCCGGCATACAGGCAGCCGTAGAACGTAGCAATCAAGTCGATTCCTGCGCATCGTGGTCAGCAGTATTGAGCATTTAAAGGCGTCTAACAGGATCGAAGACGAACTCACCAGGCGGATAGACGAGTGCCACGTGGTCGCCGGTGTTGAGGCGGCCAGACAGAGCTGCAGCCACGCGCTCTGCGCGCTTATGAAGCTGGAGACAGGAAGCTGAGCTCGCCACAGTGCCCTGAGGAGACCATGTTCATGACTCATTAGAACAAAAATAAAAAATAATAGTCCATAGCACAAACCTCATGTGTAATAATGATTTTAAAACCTAATGAAATCATGCTCTTTTTTTAAGAAACCATAATATTATTATTGTTATGTTTGAGTAGAGCAAAGGGTGGAAAAGACCTTTGCGTTCAGAACCATGAACAGTGGGTGGTCTGGAGTCGCCTGAGCTCTCCACTGCAGCACATCCTGAATGTAGAGGAACTGCAGGACAGAAAAAAAGACTGTATCTTGTTTTGAAGCAGAAGACAGTTGAACATGTTCCAAGAAATACCTGTTCATTGTCCTCCAGCTGACCCATATCTCTGCCACAAGCCTGCGCAATTCTCTTGCCAGCCACCAGGTTGCCAACGATCATGGAGGCAGGGCCGACCTCTGAACAGCACAAATATTTCCGCTGTTACTAATAATAGAAATATAACAGTTCAAGTCTCACAAGTCAGTTGTGGCCCACCTGGCTGCTTCTGTCTGGGTTTGGGCAGGTTGGTAACACATGTGTGAGGGCACATTAGGACATTGCAGGGGTGCAGGGCGCCCTCCAGGAAGCGCTGTTTAGTCTCAGATATGTGGATGCCACCAAGCGCAGCTTTGGGGAGTGTGTTGGCAGGCACCAGCGCCAGACAGTAAACCCCAACCTGGTGGATGCTGTCTATGGCCTGAGGGCAACAAAGTCATCAGTTTCACTCTGTCAGTGACACTGAGGACACAAAGTAAACAAAGCAGTCTCCTGTCTCCACACCATTTCCATTTCGTAAAACAAACGGAATGAAAACTGACAAAAAAAAGTTAGCAAAGCATAAAATATTATACGCTGTATAATTGGAATAAAAGAAAATAATAATATGATTTTTTTATTACTTTTAAACAGGCCCAGAAATAACTAACATAAAAAACAAGTGGGTTGATACAGGATTATGTGTATACACTTTTTTTTTCTTTTAAAAGTGACATTTCAGGCCAGTCATCAGATTTAACCATGGATATAGGGTGAAATGTAATCATAGTTGAGGCCACCATTGATATTCATTCAGTGTAAACACCAATCCAACATATGCATTATGTCTATCTCTCTGCAGAATTATCTTTTTTCTTTTTAAATCCATTTTCATTTTAAGTTTTCACCTGGAGGACACGGCTCATCCACTGGAAGCTGTCCTCTTCAGATGCGTCAGGTCTCTGCTCAGCCACAACAACTATTCTCTCATCATGCAGCACCGACACAGAAAAGACAGCGATTCTGGCAAACATGAGAGTACGAGAGTTAGTTTGTGTCTTTCTTCAACAGTGGGAAAAATCAATGTTTCCATTACCTTCCCCTGTACACAAACTTCATGGGTTCCACTGCCAAAGCTGTTGCCACCACATCATCAGCGTTGTGCCTCCGTCCACTGACCACCATCAGCCCGTCCATCTTTCCCACAATGAACACCAGGCTGTCCTGCGAGGAAACACAGGGAGAGAAATATTGTGAAGCTTTGAACAATGATTTGTATGTTGAAAAACGCTTCAGAGGTCGAAAATAGACTTCAACAAAATTTGCATTAGCTGGGATGCTATCCCAAAAGTTGCAAATGATCAGTGTCTCCCTCTGAAAAGACGAGCAACGTAACACAATAAGGTTGAATTGCACCAAACTTACCGGCCCCACAAAGCCCAGCAGTGAAGTCCTGGTAAAGGGTCTGTCACTGATTGGGACTCCAGATAAGTTTACAGGCACAGTCTGCAGGACAAACGACAAAATCACACAAATAAATATCCAAAATGCAGTGCTCAGTCAGATGGATGACTGAAAGAGTTTTCTTTTCAACTGTTATGGTGTGTTAATCCAAGAAACGACTCAAATACAGTCAAGTTAACTAAAGGTTAAACACTGGATGTGTTTGTAGCAGTCAGAGTAGCCATTTAAGAGCTTTTCAGATTCACCTCAAAGGTGTTCTTGGTCATCCCCGGGAGGCCGTAATAGGCAACACCAGTGTATCCTGAGCTCACGCAGATCTCTCCCACCTCGTCCGTTTGACAGAGATACGGAGTCCCATCCACCCGAACCACACAGACCAGAGCTGAGAGAGGCAGAGTTAATATTTTTGGCTACAACAAAGTCAATTATTCTCCGTTACAATGCAAGGCTGTCTCACCGCCAGGCATGACCTGCCCCACATCCTGCACGGTCAGGACAGAGAGTTTCTCCTCAGTGTCTACACGGATCACACCATGGCTCAGGCCTCCCATGGACAGCACCGCCTTGCCTGGTGGAGGAACGCCCATCTCTGGAGGTCTGTAGGAAACACGCGCACTTAGAGCCCCCATGAGAGCCTCCAAAAATGGATATCAGTGTGTGTTTTTTAAGCCCTCCCTTTAATAACCAAGAGGTGCAACGATTTTGTTTCCAATCAATCATGATTTATTAAGAGAAACTAGTTGGACAAACAACTATTGCGTGTGTAGTAACTAGAATTCACCTTCGGATGGCGACAGTGAGCGCTTCTGAGGAGCCAGCACATGGGCAGATCACCTCAGGTCGCAGTCCACGTGCTTGAAACACGTTCAGGAAGGCATCACAGGAAGATATTGACCCTGCAGCCAGGAGATGGACCAACAAAGAACCACTCATCAAACCAAAAAAAACTGCACTGTCCTTCACCAATAGGAGCTCAACAAAGAAAGACATGACTCACATGGATTTGCTCCGTCTGCTACGATCAGCATCCGCAGTGAGCTCAGGCTGAGGTCTCGCTGATCTCTTTGTGCCAAAAGTGACCAGTGCATGTCTCTGGACTTCACCACTGCTACTCTTGCTGTGCGGTGGGACATGAGAAAATCAAATGACAGCGTTCTGGGACACAAAACACAACGCAACAACTGAACCCCCACCTTTATATGCGTGAACCTTCTGTATCCAGGACAGTGGGTTGACTTTCATTAGAGAGTAAGGAATGCTGATCACATGCATCCTGTTCATGACGCTCTGAGAGGGAGAGAAGTGTCAGGTAAGGAGCAAAGGGGCACTACAGCTACATGTCCCTATATCAGTGGAGACAGATTTGAAGATCAAAGTCATACGTGGGATGATACAAGATCAACACTCACTGTCAGAACTCCATGCCATAAACCAGCCTCCCTCTTGAAGTCCAGGACGTTAGTGATGGTCTCAGCTGTAAACAAGCAAGGATTCTCATGAGTCAGCCCTCCAGTCCATCTTAAAACCCATCATCATTATGTAATGTAATGAGTTTTGGTAGCACGTGGATGCATGTCGTGTGTCCTGCTCACCTTCAGTGTAGCCGCAGGCCTGTGTGAGGGTGTGACAATGAGCCAGCATTGCGGAGTGGCACACTGTAACCCCCATGGTGCTTCCTTCCTTGCTGGTCTTGTACTAGATGTAAAAACAAACACAGAGTATTTAACAAGAAAGATCCTCTTGAAGTGCTTAGACCTGAACTTACTTCTATGTAAGCTATGTCATTGCTGGCTTCTCTGATCGGAGGATGCCAGTCTTTCGGCGGCTTGACCACATGTTTGCCATCTGTCACGAACCAGAGCAACCTTGGCCAGCCTGCCCAAGATGTAGAGGCGGTCAAAATCAAGCAGAGGATCTCATATTAAAACAAGCCGCACCTTTGAACGTGGCAACTTCTCCTGTTTGTGCTTTGGGCAGCCCTTTCTGACAGGCATCGGTGGTCAGGGCCAAAGTCACCCCACAGCTACCCAACAGGAAGCCAATCTGTTGACTCCCCGCATCCTAGCGGAGGAAAAATAATTCAAAAGTGACTCTCCAGGTGATGTGATGAAATAGCTGGCTTTAATGAAAAATGTGTGGAAGTGAATGTGGAGTAAGTGCGGTGTATTTCACCCTTGAAATACAATTTCGTGAGCTCTTCTCAACAGTATTTGACTAATATGAACTGACAGGAAAATAATAAAAGCAGTGAGAGCAGAACACAGTTGGAAGTGCAACGGTGGAAGAACGCATATCCCATTTGCTCATCGATTTTTCTCAGAAAAGAGAAGTTGACTAGAACATTAAGAAATTAATTTAATCTAGCATCTATTTCAAATGGTGACTTTCACTTCACTCAGCACATTGAGCGCCCATAACAGTGCTCACTAGCAGTCTTCCTCAAGAGGAGAAGACCTCAGACGATAAGGTAGTGCTCTCATTGTAAGAAAACGTGACTGCTTAGCGACAAAATAATAGAGATCTCCCAACATAGGGGATGAAAATCCATGCATCAGGGCCAGATTCCAACTGATCACACCCCAGTTTAACTTCACAGCACTGGCTCTCTGTCCACTTATTAATTTATAGTGGACTTTTAAACCCCATAACTCTTTTTACTTGATAATTTATTATTCAGTTGGCAACATCATTCTGTTGTGACATCATACTGACGTCACTTGTCGGTATTTTGTATTGAGGTAAAATCTTAAAAAAAAAAAAAAAAAAGTAACTTGAAAAAGGTATCTCAGAAACTAGCTAATCCCTGTGCGCTCTTTAAATAATTATATAAAATATATGTGACTTTTTTCTATTTCATAGGAAGTTGACGTGACTCAAAAATTAATGCAAAGTGTTGTGATTTTTTAGAACTGTTTACCTTTAAAACACTTTTCAGAACTCATATGTATAGACTTACTAACAGCATTCTGAAAGGTGTTTATATAGACAAAATTCCCACACGATTACTCTGAACTAGCTGTGCGGGGTCCAGCATGGGTCACTCCAACTCATATATTGAGCTGCAAACGCTGGTCTCTTACCTTCCTGGTGAGTGGCACTTCGATGGGGACAGGCACCAGCTCAGCCAAGAGGCATCCATAGAAGGCCACCATATACATTACTGGGTCATTGTTGGGGAACACAAGCGCAACCTAGAGGTAGAATACACACTACAATGAGCTGGAGCTGAGTCAAACGCAAAAAAGTAAAGCAATACGCTCAACTAAATCACTGAACTCACTCTGTCTCCTGGCACAAGTAGCGGCTCATTTCGGGTGCTCAACTTATTTAGAAGCGTGTAGGCTAGTTTTTGACTGCGAGTCCACAGTTTTCCTGCCAATATGATTACACTCATAAACACACAGGGTAATTCAGTTAAACTATTTTAAATAGAAATAAAAACAAGGATTGTTACCGTAAGTGAGGGTGTAAACAGGCTTGCCAGCATTGTCAAGCGCTGTCAGGCAGGGACTCTTGGGCTGGGTGGTGCCCCACCGTTGTAAGGCTGCTGTCAGAGAGGGAGGCCAGTTCGTGCCCACCCCGAGAGGCTCCCCTTCCAAAGGACTCATTTGTTGGCCCTCTGGTTTTGGCTGGTTGGGATCTGGGTGTTGGACTGAACACAGATATGTTTTTCTATTACTTGAATTAGTTTACAACAGATTCATTGAAAACAGAACCATCACAAAAATGCTGATGCTTTGGCAATGACAACTTCTTCTCTTCTGTTTAATGTACGAAAGTCAAACATTCTTAAAGGATGTGCTCAAGCTCTAAAAATGCAGTGTTTGGTAAAGGAGGACACGTATGCTCTCAACCGACACCTGGGGAGCCCTAACAATTGTGATTGTTTTCCACAGTAGCCACAGAGATGCACGTCTATTTCCCTGTGACTCCTGTGTTGCCTTTCAAACACACTCATACTTTAATTCTTTCAATTCCTCTCTCCATGGTGTCCCACCCAGCAGACCATAGAACAAGTGGTCGTCCAGTTTATATTTCAACCCAGTTTGTGCTGGCCACCACAATCTTCCTGCAAAAGCACGAAGCTTCTAAAATTACATTGTGATGTGTTAAAACAAATGAACACCCCCTCTGCTCTTTCATTGGTAGTGTTTACTCAGCCTGGTATAGTACCACCCAAAATCAACGATGGGCTGGATGGAAATTGAGGAAATGGCTTCGAAGGGCTGGTCCATAATGTTTGCATGTGGGTGTGTGTGTGTGTGTTTGCTCTCCCCCTCTCTCTGCAACACAACCGTCGGATACTTCCCGACCAGTCATTGAAAAACGAAGGGGAAATGATGGAGGAATTGTACGTTTTGAGGGTTGATGACGTCAAATGCAGCTATGAGTTGATGATATTTCATACGTTAACTTTAAGAAAGCATGATGTCGTCTGTTGCGGTTAAGTTTGCCAAGCTCACCATCTAAAAGCTCCTCGAAGTCATCAACAAAGAACTCTCTCAAAGGAGGTCGCTTTGGTCTTTTCAGTGTGTTGAGCAGCTGCTGGATTTTGGAGGAGACTCGGCTGTTGACAGGAACACCTGCAGAATGAAGAAAACCGGGGTAAAGGGTGGAGACATAAATACGAGAAGGGGTACGTTAGGAGACAACACAGCGGTAAAGAGGGATAAAGCGGGAAAAAGAAATGGATTGATTGAGGTAGGAGTGTGAGCAGGAGGGGGGGGGGCAGCAGAGGAAAAGATGATAAAAGGTCCGATCAGTGCTTTAATAAGACGTAGAAAACATCCAGCTGTCACTTAGGGCAAGACAGAACTGCAAATAAGTAGATCTAAGGGTCATCAGGGGAGCGCCTGAAGGTGACGGGTCTGTGCTCCACGCAGCAATTCCGGTAAAATCACAGCTGTAATTTACACGCTAAACAAATCACTGCGTCCACTGGATGACACAAATTGAGGTTTTCTGCCCCGGACATGATTCAGCAGCAGTGATTCCGCAGAGGTTAAAATATGGAATGTCTTTTCTTCTCCTTGGCTTTTGTGAAGTCAATTTTAGACGTTAGTAAGTATGAGTTAATAGATTCCTGCATTAAAGAAAAATAAAACAAAATAAAGATGAAGAGGCATCTACAGAGGATGGTTTTGTTCAATACACCTTGCTGTCCACTGACAATATCCCACTGATCTTCTTCTTCTTCAGGCATAATCCATCAGGGGTTGCCTACGTTCACCTCTGTGGGGCATTCACCAGAGTCGCGTCTATCCTCTCAATGCCATTTACTGCATCCACAAATCCATTGGTTGCCGTCCTCTCTTCCTTCCACTTGGTATTTCATCTCCAACATTCTTCACCCATCACGTCAACTGTCCTCCTACACCCAGCCTTCTTCACATACCCCTCCAATTTTCCAATTCTCTGGTAAATTGGGGTGTGCCTCCAGAGTTAAGAAGATCCTACTAGGGGCATAGCCCTTGCCACTTTATTCCAATGACCATTGGTGTGTTCTGTTTTCCCCTGCTATTTGCTGTTTTTTTTCAATTCCAATTCAATCACCTGGAATTTAAAATTTATTTCATTTCTTTTATTTTCATCATTACTATGACACGGGCTGGCAGGAAATAAATGAAATCATTGTTTGGTATATTTTGAAGACAAAATACTTGGGCTACGTCTGAGCTTTGCACCTTTTAAAAACATATGGTAAAATGCTAATGTGAATGCAGGTGAGGCAGGCTGTTTGTTTGGTTTGGTTTGGAGTACATAAAAGTTCCAGAAGTAACATTAACTACTGGAATGAAAATTCTGCATAAGCAAAGTAAACAGGTTGAAATAGCTTACTCC
This sequence comes from Synchiropus splendidus, assembly GCF_027744825.2. Taxonomy (NCBI): domain Eukaryota; kingdom Metazoa; phylum Chordata; class Actinopteri; order Syngnathiformes; family Callionymidae; genus Synchiropus; species Synchiropus splendidus. Next base: position 15,162,358 of record NC_071343.1, on the reverse strand, counting down.
TCCACTCTTGATGACCTCAAAAGAAGGGGGTATATTGGAGGAAAAAAAAAACAAATAATAGAATCTGAGATCACTTCTTCATGGTTTTATTTTAGGAATGGCTTTGTCAGACTCTCCAGACAGCCACAGGAGAGTAAGGCCACAGCTGCAGAAAACACGCCTGATGTGTCTTTCTATGATAAATCTGGCTCAGACAGACTTTGTCTTGTCAAGTATAGACAGAGAGAAGAGGCGTGATGGTTGAGGGGTCAGCACAGCCCCTCATGGACCAATTAGAAAGCCCCTGGCACAGATAAGATTCAATGAGAGTCCTGATCCTCTTTCACTTTGGAGTCGGACATCAGGGAACGTCATTGACAGTGTGAGATATTATAATATTTATGGTACAGGAACCTACTTTTAAATTTGGGTATTGACTTGTGTGTATTTCCCACCTCAGCCTATATATCTTAGTTCCACTCATAATTCTCATATATGAGTTATTTATGCCATGAAAGCAAACACCACAGTGATCAACAAAGCAAACACAAAGGCGTCTACTGAGTCAAATATGCAAAATGCACGCACTTTTTAAAATTAAAAAACACATGGCACTGCTTGAACTGACAACTGGAAAGCATAAAGGCACAGGCAGCACAAACATCACACTGTCACAGAGATGAAGAACAGTTATAAATACCATCCGTTAAATTGAGGGATCCTTCTTTTCTCCACTCAACCCCTGAAGAAGAAACACACGAACACATTTTTTGTGTTTAGGTAGATTGAGAGATAGAGAGAGAGATAATCCAGCTCTCAAAAATAAATATTGTTATCAAGTTGATTTATGTTAAACTAGGAGCCAGGAAAATAGTAGAGAAATTATTATTGCTTCTGAGATGAAAAATACCTGACCTAAATTTGTCATCATATATCCCATACTGGAGCACACAAACGCTATCTTCACACGCCCACGTAGCCACTGAATGCCACAGCTTTCAAATTAAGGATTTTCTTATTGCATTTTAGTGAATTTCATCATTGTTGGCAGTTCGGATTCACATGTGACACAATGGAAGGAAAAAGAAGCACACTTGGCATGAGTCAGTCAACGCAAACAGAACCTGTCTAAGTGCTAGATCACCATTAAAACCACACAAGAATACACTTGATCTAATAAGAGCAAGATGTAGCTCTTTCTATTGCGCACTAATAATTCATTTTTTCAATTGAAGTTTGAAGTGATGAACATAAGGACATTAAGAACTGTAATAATGCTGTGACGTTAACAAAAATAACATATATAAATACTTGTGATCCTTTTTTACTTCAATTGTTGGTAAATTGGCATTATATGTTAGAAGTATGTACAAAAATATCAACATAAAATTCGCTGAGGAAAAACAAAGCAAATTATAATTAAAAAAACGATAGGACGAAGTTCTAAAACAGTTCTACTTCAAAATCCAAATAGCAACGTTCAATTAAGGAGTGTAAAAATAATACATTTTAAGAGTGAAGAATATTTTTTGGCCATTAAATTGAAACATTTCGAAATGATCACATGTCTAGTTTTGCAAGGTAACTAGCCTCATTTGACCATCGGTCCACTCTTTCAACACCTAACACATCTAACATACCTGTCAGAAGTTCATGTAGGAAGATGTTTGGGAATCAGCTAAGGCAGAGTTGCCAGAGCCAGATAGAAAGTGGTGAAAGCGCTGTCTCTAATTTTCACTATTTTAATTTCATAAATGTGGAATAACAATCTGACTTTTATACATGACGTCCATTAAAAGAAGAAAATAAAACATCCACGAATGTGAATGCTAACCACTCTAAATGTCAAACTCACTGAAGAAGATCAAAGAGAGAGTTATTTGGAAGCTACATTCATAAAGCACAGATATATTAGAGTGATTGTGACCAACGTTGACAATCTCTGCAGGTAAGAAAACAAAAAGGTTTCCCAGCATCTAGCATCTCAGACTTGTGTCACTTATATTTGACTCTTTTTTTTTTTTTTCTTTTAATTCTGGCCGTTGCAACGACTGAGCATTGTTGACTGTATGCCAGACATCCTCTAGGAGTCTTGATCAATAGGTGTCTTTAAAGTGGCATGAGAAGTTGTGATCAGCAGTGGACCAGAGCGGAAACAATAACACAAGTGCTATGGTTTTGTGGGACAGAACCAGAACATTCAAGTCAGTGCCATCACGTGCCCCAACGTGCCGATGCCACACGTGACAAGGTTGTCAATTCCCCACAGGGCAATTAAGAGAACCTTGTTGTTAAACTCAGCACCAGAGAGGTGAGGCAGCTTTCTGAACTCAGCAGACGACGAGCAGCCCAAATGTGTCACTTAAATATGAATCAAAGAAACAATAAATAAAATTAACCAGCCATAAATACAGGTACAGGGAAAGGTGGTTGCACAGAGAATACAGGAAGAAAAAATGTTCATTTTGAATATGACGAAAATAGGGAGAAATGTAGAATATGTTGAGCAACACAACATGACTGCTTTTGAGCATTTATAAATAAACATGATGACTCATGTTCTTCACATCTAATCCTGGGCTGCTTGTTGTTTGCTGCTCAACTTTCCAAGCTTCTGTTTTGAAAATTTCACTGCATTTTTTTTCCACAACACACATAAATAAGTGGCGAAGCAATCGAGAGGTGACACTCATTATACGAGAATTGAAATCTTTTTTTTTTTCTTCCGTCATTAGATTAGATTAGATTAGATTAGATACTACTTATCTAGCTGCTGCCAATAAATATAAAAGTTCTCAAAAGAAAGAGGTGCGTTCAATGAATAATGATGATGAATGATTGCATGATTAGTGCTCAAACATTATATATATATATATATATATATATATATATATATATATATATACTGTATATATATACACACACCAACAGAATTCCCTGTGTCGTCCACACAGTGGCTAATATTGGCGAACAGGTTGACACTACTTTGGATGGAAGAACACCTGAGCAACTGCACGCACAGAACCAGGAAGTAGCATCGATCACGTTCTTTTGCGCTTCACTGGTAAACTGGAGAGGGACATTTAGGCCAAAGCTCATCTGGCCACTACAAAACTAGCTCTTCAGGTCTATCAACAACCTTGGCCTTGGAAAAAGAATTGAGCAGTCGTTCTTGCTACTAACAGGAAGATCTTTACAGTAATGGGTTCAGGACCACATGATGCATCACATGTGTGATCGGACAGAGGTCCTAATGTAATGCTATTTCATTGTACATTGCTTTTTCTTTTCCTCCTGACACTTATTTCTGCTGATCGAGGTTCAATGTTACCATAGCAACACAACAGGGTCAGGCCGACGACTGTGCCAGAGCGACAGGCTGCCTGACTGGGGAAGACAGAGGGACAGACAGCAGGGAAGAAAGGAAGACGTAAGGTATCTGTGCTTCAGTGGGTGTGGGACTCACCATCTGCTGTCTCCATGATGCTGGTGTGGTGATTGTGGACACGGGAGACGCCTCGCACTGAGGCAACCTGAGGCTGCTCGGTGTGGAGGGAGGAGCGCTCCGATAGCCCTGTCACATCGGGGGGAGCTGTGTGGTTATCTGTGGTGGGTGGGTGTTGGGGGTTAAAAGGTCAAATCCCAGAACTGATTACCGCAAAAAGAAACTGTTGTACTTGTTGTAAGCACATATTAATAGAGGAGGAGGCTCGGAGGGGGTGTTTCGGGCAGGGAAACAGGACTTTATCAGAGAGCTACATATGTTGAAAAAACAGCACCTTAATCAGGCCAGGTTCTTACCTCCTTATTTATACTATTTATTGAAACATGCTTCTGCTTTATTCTGACAGCACAAGGGCAGAGAAATTATAACTGTCTTCTTCAACCAGCATAACATAACTAGTTTAAAACACTGATATCAGAAACAGTGAGTGAGACAGCAGACGAGAAATCAGAATATGCCGCAGCCACGTGAGGCTTTGCCGAATCTCTCTCACAATAAATGAAATATATCAGCTCGCCAGTTGTCACGGCTGTCTGAGATTGAATTAAATATCACGGCAAACTTCTGCTGAAATCAGCTTATTGGAGACAAAAATCTGTCTCACAACTCTGTGATGTTTTGCACAGACTTGGATAAAGGGCTTAAAAAGCAAAGTTTTCGGGGGATTTGTACTGAAAGAACAGTGTGTGAATAGAATTTTAATGACCGGTCGCTTAGTCAGTAGACGTCTGGTGCGGCTGCTTGTTACAAGACTGGAAGTACACAGCATTTATGACCATTAACGCTCCAAAAATACAGAATAATACTCAGTGACTGAGCCACTAATTAGTCAACAAGCCACTATTTACAATAACAATCTCAGAGTACAAAATAAGGATTATTTTCAGTCTACAGATTGTGGAAGTCACTTAATGATTTCAGAAAATGATGGACATGGTAATAAAATAAAAAATGAATGTTAAAAATGGACAAAAAAAGTCTCGCTAAATTGAAGAGAAGGAAAACTAATGCAATATATTAATGAAGTTTTCTCACTAAATTGTCTATTGTATGAGTTTAAATCAAATTTTGGCATGAAATTCCAAATTTCAATGCAATTCATTGCATCGTGCATCTTGAAATCAAGAGTAGAATAAAAGGTGCGGCAGAAGATTTGCATTTCTGGAATCATGAGTCTCGTCTTTTGAACTTGATGTTGTTGTTTGCATTTGAAGGAAGAAGTTATGCAATGATGCAGGAACACATTCATCTTGAGCTTCATTCGCCTTGAAACCAATGCAGTAATTGACAGGTATATCTGTGAAGAGTGTATTCCTGGCAGTAAATTCTGCTCATTTAAAACTGAATTATAAGATAACTTTAACATCTTGCGCCTCTCAGCTTCGTAAGGTATCTTGAAAAGCATTGTTTACTGCAATGAACTATCCCTGCCTGTGGTTTAAAGGTTGTGGTGATTGTATGTGTGCAACACTGACCTATGTGTGTGTGCGCCATGAGGTCGGCAAGCGCAGTGGCCGCAGCGTTGGCGTTGAGAACAGCGTGGGCAGTGCTGTTGGTGACTGATCTTCCGCCTGGGTGAGATGAGGTGGATGATGCGGACGATGAGGTGGACGAGCCCTGGATGACACGATTAAACCAGTGCTCCACAGCGGGGTGGCTGTGGCCCTGGTAAGGCGTGGAGGTGGCCAGACGTCCCTGGCGGCGTAGCGAGCCTTCGTCTTCTGAGGCAGAGGAGGTGTCTGTGTTTGACAGGTCAACACATAGGGTGGTCAGTGAGAGAGACAAGAGGTAGGCTTTTGTCATGAGTGGTTCAGTTTTTAGAAAGCTCAGCAACTTTCAAACATAGATATGACCACACATCTAAAGGACACACATTAAAAAAAAAAATGTTAATTGAAGTGTTGTGAATAACATGAGTGTTTCAGTAAACATAAATCCCACACTTTTCCCTCATCGAATTAGCATAACATACTGTAGTAGCACATAATTCATCATTTTCTAAGCAAATTTTCCATATTAAAATTATACCTATATTATTAATGAATGTATATTTTTAATGCAAAATTCACATTTATGCATGACCACAGCAGCGAGAACAGATCATAATATAATAATAATAATAATAATAATAATAATATATATCATACTATTATTATCATCAACATTATTATTAGATATTATTATCATTCCCAAACAAGCAAATAATAATGAATAATATTGCATTCAGTACGGAATGCAGAGAAGATATGGTCTTTCTTGTTATTATTTTGTGTTGACATATAAATTTCCATTTTGGATACAAACAGAGCGTATCACACCAAAACAAATAATGAGATTGTTTTTTTTTTTTTGTACTGCAATGTTAAATGAAGGAAACTTAATCTTTAATTTCTAATACCAAATAAAGAACATTCTTTAGTCAGAAAAACACGTTTTGAAATAAATGCATGCATTATGTCTCAAATAGAGTGGATCTTATCTGTTAAGGGGTGGCAAAAAAATGACACCTGAGGGAGGTAAATACTAGACATGAGTCACGTAAATGTGTTTATAAAGAGTTTACTCTTTATTTATTTTTATGAATGAAGTTCTATCAATGAGGAAATGGCACCGTTTTTGAAGAAAGTCACTTGTACCCAAATAAAACCTCAGTTGACAATGTGAACCCAGCATGTCTACAGAGTCTACAGGGGTATCGCATGACATCATCTCAGATGCTGTGTAAACTAATAAGCATTCATGTGCTTTATCTTCCAACTAATCACTCACAGTTTGTAGTCAGAGATAACATTCACAAACTCACTGAAGCATTCTCATGGCCTTGGAGGCTGTCAGAGGAAGGCTGGAGGAGGGTTGATTATTACAAGCAGGAAACTCCTGGGACTTCTCATGCATTTATTATTTTGTTTGATGATGCTCCGGCTGTCTTTGTGATTTTACACCACTTAACAAGAGACAGAGCGGTGAAATGTGGACAGACGAGAACAACGCAAACACCGAACACCGAAGAAAAACAAAAAGCTAAACCAAACAGAAGAGCAAACTTCAAGTCACTACTCATTTAAAATTCTTTTTCATGTATAAAGGAAGCTGAAAACATCAAGGTCTTTCACCCTGCCACTGTTGCCATAGTGCTTCATCTTTTCCTATCCTACCACTGCAGGAGATCTGGATGAAGAACATCAGGGTCCACATAAACACTCTGTGTAACTGCTCATGAATATATACCATTATTTTAAAAGAAAACGAAGGAACTAATAACCAGCCTGCAACATAACACCTTCTGCTACACTAGAGACTAACATGATGAGAACTCCTCCCTCTCATGTCCAAACCCCAATGTCTGAGCTTCTAATCCAATTTACTTGAACCACTGCGGTGTCCAGCTTCTTCACACAAGACGTGGTGTTCTAAGGGCACCCTATCATCTGATTTTCACACCAGAAAATGAAGCCTGCAGCGGCCAAGTTTTCTGCATCACAAGCCAGTTTATGCTACTGCACTGACAAAATAAATATTAAACTGTGAATTAAGTTTTGGGGGGGGGTTATCTATGAAATGTAAGGCATCTAACAGACAGATGGATGTCGGGAAGTCAAGAGCATCAGCCTGAGCCTCACCTGGTGGGGTGCATGCCTCCACTGAGGACTGAACTAACACAGATCTTCTCTTTGATGGCATGGGCATCTTCCTCTCTTTGTACTTCGCCAGTGCTGCCTGGACAGCTTCTGTGTGCAAATCTTGGGAAACAGAACAACACAGTTCAAACAAACGTTAAAAACAAATGAGATTCTAGAAATCCCGTGCAGCTCACGCTTACCAGATCTGAAACGTTCATCCCTGGTATTGGCAGCCCGAGATTTGTTGTTTTTTGGAACAGGAAGGCCGGCCTGGGATGAAACTTGAATCCGATTGTCGATTTGCAGAGAAGGATCTACGCCTAAAAGCAAGCACAGAGGCATTAGATCTTGAAGAACGATCACTCAAAAATCTGCCCATATTCTGGCAACCACAGCACAGATTAGAAAGTTAAGTTATCCACCAGGAACTGGGTTCTGCGTCTGTTATTATAATAAACCAAAAAGAGTATTCCAGGCATATAATCCCTTCTCTTGGAGATTTGTAGCAGCCTTTCACTCTCTCATTAAAGAACATTCAAAATGGAAGTGGATCATCATCATTCACAAATCTTTGTTTACCTTTTCATTCGGAAGGGCAAAATCTTTTTGTCTTTCTTTAAAACTAAAAAGCAATTCTACAGGAATATACATGACAGAAGATGCATCACTTCCCCCTTTCTAAAAACACCAAAACAATGCCAACATTTCACTTTAAGTAAGCAAACATCAGCGTCACTTCAATAAAATCATATGTAGGGATGATCCGATTGATTGGCCACCGATCGTGATTGGCCGATATCAGCTTGATCGGAGATGCTGATCACGCAACAACCGATTACATGTGACCGCCGGTGCTCTGATGAAGCCCCGCTGGTTGTGATGCATCTGCTCCTCCCAACTTGCTGCTCTGCTCCCTTGGGAGCAGCGAAACTGCTATAGAGGTTCTTTCAATCTGTCATGTAAAGTTTGCATCCTGCATCTCATGCACGGGAAAATCCTGTGCAGGGAAGCGCCTTAAAATTAAATTCGCCATTTAAAGGGCCAGCACTTGACGGAGCACTGAGAGTTTTCCAGGCTCATGAAAGTAAGACCGCTGGTTCCTCAGTAGCAGGCTGTTGGCACAGATAGCGCTTAGCGACACCTGCCGGTCCAAGCGTGACATTTAGCAAGCGAATTGGGCAAGAAATAATACTTAATAGATGACCAGCCTTTCTCAGGCGTCGTTTACGCGGAGACAGAAATGACCGGATTTGTCGCCGTTTTGGAGTCGGGTGCAGCGCTCGTCTGCCACCTGAATCAGTGTACAGTGCTCTCTGTCTCGGAGTCCTGCTGAAAGCGGGCAGTATGTAAAACTGCAACGTCTCACATCGAATTACATTTTTTTCAGTTGTCCTTCTGACGGAATAGTTGCTGCATTCCACAAGGTCTTTCTATTCTTTGCCTCCTTGAAGAGGTATATAAAACTCATCATATTGATTACAAATTCATTGTCAATCTATGTGATCGGTATCAGTGATCGGCACCAAAAATCCTGATCGGAGCATCCCTAATAAAATGTATACTCTCTATAAGTCAAATACAAGTTCCTGCAAGAAAAAGGTAGAAATAAATCTACCTAATACAAACGCCTGGGAGGAATATGAACTGAGCTTATTGTGAAAGTTAAAGCTTTGACATATGGTCTAATGAACCACACAATGCCTGCCCTCGACACAAGACTAGTCCATCCCCTTTACACCTGCAGCCAACTGGAACCAACACCAGGATGATTACATGCTGCCCACGAAAGTCAGCTCTTCCAGTGGAAGGTTAAGCGAGGATAATTGAGCTTTACACTATACACACAAAAAATAAAAAACAAAAGATTCACAAGAACTAGGGAGCATATGAGGACACATTCCTCACAACCTCAGAGCGTGACAAGCGCATCACCATATGCTGCTCCTCACAGTAGCGTGCTCCCACAGGAAACAGGTCTGGAAAACCAGCCAGGACAGCAGACCCGGTTGCTGGGCAGAGCACACTTGACAGGCACCATGGTTGAGCCAATCAGATGTGTAGGTTGCAAACAAATCAAATTTTATTGGCTAGCTGCGTACATGTGATTGTGCTGCACCTGTCTCATGAAGTCACGGAGCAAAGTGAATCAATACTTACTCAATCACTACAGTATATAAAAAAATAGAAAGGTGAAAAGAAAATAGACAAAGGCCCATCTGATACAGCATGTCCTTGGTAAACTGCAGTAAATATTGAACCAGTATCTGCAGTTCTTCTTTGGACTACAGTCTGTATTATCTTTAAAGCAATCTAAGCATTTTCTAAGAAAAAATAAGGACAAAATCTTATGATCTTAAAATTTAACCAGTCATATATAATATCAGAGATTTTCATACTAGTTAACCATACTAGATAATAGAATTTTAGAAACATTATTATTATATTGTTCTATTCAATTAATTGAAAACATGTGCAAAAGCCATGTCCTGCAACAACATGGCCCATGGTTTTCAGCTGTAAAATAAATATCAAAAACACACACAAACACACTTAATAAATGAGTTTAATATTTTAAAAAAGTGATTATTAAACTATAGAGCTAAGCTCTTGCGGACCACGTGAAGTAATTTTGCGGGCCGCATTGGGACCTCAAACGCTGAGTTTGACCCCTACTTTAAACCAACTTGACATCCACACAGTTGGATGACATTGCTGTGAGCTATGACACATGTAACTGAGGCTTTACTGTACAACACAGTAGTGCAACAACTAACTTTATAAGAGGTTTTTGTTGGACCCCACAACTTCAAGCATGTTTTAATTAAGTAAAGCACTTTAAAAAAGGGTATATCCGTTATTATTATGTATTTTTGCATGCAGCGCTTTCATCAAAACAAAAATCAAACAAAAAAAATATTTTAGTCATTTAAATTATTGTTACTAAATTGTCGATCAAAAACATTGCATTTCTGGATCAGGTACCATTGTGTTCACATTACTCACAACTACATGGTGAAATCAATTTAAAACTTGAACGTAAAAACACTTCACTGATCAGTGCTACTGCCAGAGGCCTGTGTGCCTTACCTTGTATCTGTGGGATGTATGGTGCTAACAGCTTGCTTCTTTTCTTCTCATAGCCCTTCTGAGTGATGTCGCCTGCACAGAGGGAGAGGAAAATAGGGGGAACAGACAGAGGGTAGAGAGAAGGGGGGGAGAGAGAGAGAGAGAGAGAGAGATGAGTCATTAGCTTTGGTTGTGACCTGTTTGGCGTTTCTGCCACCGCAGGCACCACACTCTTGCTGGCTAGACGACCCATTCAAAATATGGAGCACCTGAGAGGTGAACAAAAGCGGAGCTTATGTGTCATTAGTATAATGAATCAGTGTTACACAGAAGGAAGGTGTAACTGCATGTAACCACAAAGCGGGTGAATTGCAAACAACCAGATCAATGAAAATCGAGATACAAAATGTTGTGCATGTCACGTATTGATTATATTTGGCGGTCTTTAAATCACTACTTAATTTCATTTCCATCCAACTACACATAAGTAAATCTCATACAGGCTGAGCGATTCTGCTGGCCAGATCTTGCCCATCAAGTTTCACTTAGGCTCATGGCTTCAAATGTGCTTTAAAACACATAAACTTTGTCTGCACATCCTCACTACTTTATTCTGTTTACTCTTCCAAGCAACACAACAGCGTTGTGGTGTGAAAGCAGGTGTTGTTGATCTCACTGGTCGTCGCACTGCCTGCTGGTCCTGAGTCACCAGTGACAGTTGAATGCTCGCACTGTTACAGATCCTGCAGAACAATACCAAGCTGTCCGGCAGTGCGAGCCGGCTGACCTGACACTGGTGATAAGTGTGTGTCTATTGGTGTGTGGTGCATCTGTATGTCTGTGGGCATACCAAAGTGTGTGAGCGTACGCACCACAGCAGCCAGTCTGACAACCGTACAATAGCAGGCTATTCTCTGTGTCGGCCCCAAATTCTGGCTTCAGCGGCCCCAAGCACACCCTGATCCATCAAGCTATGGGCCAGTGAAGCTAATCTTTTGATCTGAGAACAAACAACTTCATCATTAAAAATGGAGGAATGGACTCCAGAATTCCTTGCACAATGATGACCTTTGACCAGAATTTTTAATCACAAAAGGGTTTGAGACACAAAAAGACAGCAGTAATTCATTTGCTTCCGTAAACAAAACTGTAAAAAAGCACTACAGATGAAGTGGGGAGTGAATAAACGCATGTCTGTGTTTGGAGTTTGCTCAGCACACAAAGGGGAGGGTGAGGATAAACTACCCAGAGCATGTATGATTGGGAATCGCTCCCTTGGGCTCAGATAAAGAACAGTTTTTACCATCATCAAAAGCCTGTTCTTTTGTTCCCTTCATCGCTCCACTGTAACCTATTCACATTCCCCACCATCCTTCAGGGCTTGCCATCAAACACACAACCTGTCTCACTCTTTTGACCTCTTTTTTCAATCACCTACAATGCATCTTTTCTTCAGCTTCATGTATGACACAACCTTCTCACACATAAAATAATCTCCAAAAATATGAATTGGCTCTGACCAAATATGCAAATATTTAGGTCAAACTTGCAAGCATCATGATGCATGCAGTATCATCTTACAACAACGGATGCTCATGTCCACACAGGAAAACCAAAACTCGTTTTGCCCCAGTCATAAACCAAGCTTCCGCTCACACGGCCTCCAATCTAATTTCCAAAGAGTCAAAATTCCGCTCCACAGTGACAGTCAGAGTGCTCCTCTTTGTCTAATTGACTTTATTTGAGGGACAGATATTGAGTGTCATTGACTGATTGCAGTCGGGTGGAGTCGTGATGCAGCGAGAACCGATAGATATCTAACTTCCATCCACCTAGACTGAGCTCTTTAATCAGGGAGAAAACTGTGAAACAGCACATTCATCCAACAACCAGGAAAAAGGGAGGACAAACTGACGCTTTAGAAATTCAGTGTATTGATGTAGTCAACAAATTACAGGTCGTTTCAACTAACAGGAAACACAGAAGCCAATATGATCGAGTCTGTTCTTGCATAGATCACTACAGCTTCATAACCTCTCTCAAGCACCGCAATGAGACAAAGACTTGGTTGAAGTATCGGTAAGGATACTGACTGGACCATATTTGATGTGGCTGAACGAACATTGTCATGGAAGGAGAAGAGCTGTTCACAGGACTGGTACCAAACTTGGTCCGATGCCTTTTTGATGATCAATACATATTTACTGTCTTAATACTAACACAGAAAGTTTTTGACATTGGAGTTATAAAAATTCACTCCAAGCACTTTTCCAAACCATCCATTGAAAGTCATTGACATCCAAAGACACACGCCCCTCCCCGCTCATTTCAATTCTTGTGTTGGCAGCAGTGTTGGCACACTGTGGGCTAACAGGCACCGACAACCGCAGCCTCATATTTAGACAGAGCCCCATTAGCTCACCACATGTGACCGTTCACATGCAGATGTCATTTAGCATCCAAGTCATTTACATTGAGTCAAGCTATTCTGGATGAAGTTGCACATACATCCAATGTTCTTACCCTTTATTTAGAGATGCCTGGTTACCAAGAGAAAGTAGACGTAGCAGATTTAAGCACAACTCTACCTGATTATCACACACACAAACAGGTTCAAAAATCCGCACTACTATTAACGCAGACACAAAGAAGGTCACTCACACGCAGAAGCCATAAGTAGCAAGCAGAGAACAGGTTGTTCATCTCCATCAAAGAGAGGTGCAGAAAAATACTTCAATAGCAAAAGTCTTGTTTAGTCAAGCCTGTCTTCCTCCTTTGTTTCGTGTCATGGTTTGACAAGAAAATGTGGAAACCCAAGAATCCCTCATCTTCCCTTCCCATCACTCCCCTCCCTCCTTCGCTGCCTCAAAAGCAACAATACAGACCCCCTCCACACCACACAAGCTCCTGCCCTCCCTTCCCTGCCTTTGCTCTTTCCATCCATCCGCCCTCCACTTGTCCCAGCGAAAGTCTCCACACAAAGCTGAGCCAGCCTTGAGGATTAGGGTGTCAAAGTGGAACCCTGCCCATCACCTTCCCGTGTACACATACATGACTGTAACGCAACAATGAGGCAGGTAATTCTGCATGTTAAAACAAGTTTCAGCAGGCTAGAGATAAGCAATATCTTGTTTCACAGAGAAGAGGAGTGCACTTTGGTATACTCAGGCAAGCTGTAAACAAATTATACTGCAATTGAAGTTTACCACTGTGAAATTGTGTTAATCTAATTGTATGGCAACACTCCTGATGCATAAACTCTTTACATATATCTTTAAAAACACAGCTAATAAGGTAATAAATTGGTTATACTTATCGTCTTAGAAAAAAAAATCAACAAAAGCGAATAATATTTAAATACAGAAAAACCTGTGTTTGAGTGACGACTATAAAAAATTCAAAAATTCAAACATGGTCAGTAACTTGAACGGGATGAGACATTTAACAGCAGTTGAGGATTCATGGTAGGTACTGGTAGGGGTGCAACAACATACGAGATGAGATTATATTGGCTGAAGATTTTTACCTTTACGAAAAACTTTTTACATTACCTTGAAGAAAACAAAAATGACAAAATATATGACAGGACAACCAAATCAGAAAACAATAAAGTGGAAATACTTTATAATTTGCATTCACGCATGACCTTTAACTGCTTTTGACAAAATGTCTTGCCTCATTTTCCATCACAGAAAATGGCCTTGTACCAGAAATGACGACTGTGTGACCCAATAATTAATATGTAATATGTATGATATGAAGTTACATTTTGTTCATTAATGATTAATTATGCATTTGAGTAATGCTAAGCAGCTTGGTTTCAGGATGGAATAAAGAACCATTTGGCTCAGCTTTTCATAATTGAGAGTATCTGTTATATTAGATTCTTTCCTTCTTACATCACGACAAGAAAGTCATGAAAAACACTCAACTACGTTTAAATACAAGATTCAACAGACACATGCTATATGGAGACAAACACATCCATCTGCACCACAGATTTTGGGCTGATGAAATAAATGTTACCGGTAACACAAAACCAAATGAAAGGGTTCCAACAGTCAAGGGCGGATGGATAGTGTCACTAAAAAAAAAGAGCGGCGGATTCGAGATGTAAAAGCAGCTTGACACCAAGAGCCAGCTGGGAGGAGAAAAGTGGTAGAGCTGTAGATGAGATAGGGGCACAGGGAGAGTGATAAGGGCGTCAGAGATGTGATCAAACAAAGGATGATATGGATAAGAGGAAATCACTTCCTTTCTGAGCTCCGGTGGAAACACAAAAGCACACATACTTGGGCCTAAAATGTAAGGGCTCCTCCGTGCATCATTGGTCCACTCAAGCAGTCTACATGCGTTCTTCAAACAGATTAAATGAGCCCCCAATTTTGTTGATGTGTAACCCCTTCACACACATCTCATATCCCCTCCTATCCCCCGGCTGTGCGTGGCTGGTAAGCAGACAGACAGCCTGAATACCTAGACAGAAGAGCCTGCAGCTGCGCACTGATTCACTATAGGGGGGTTCATAATTAACACCAGACAAGAAACGCTAATTCAGCACATTCATTAGAATGTTTGAATGACTACATTCAGATGGATTTGCAGACAAAGAAACGTCCATTCCAAAACAGCAGACAGCATAAAGTGTCAAAATGTGAAACACGACAGTGGAGCACGTGTTTTAATGTGAGTCATGCCAGATCGACAAAGGTATGACTTCACATTAAAGATCCTTTTATCACAGAGGAAACCATCCAGATGCATGTGTGTGAGGGAGCAGTGAGAATACTCCAGTCCAGACACATTAGTGTCAGCTATATTCCACCACATGGTGCAGTGGCTGGATGGGTATCCAGTTAGTGAATGGCATGCTGCTACACTGGCTACCATCCAATGTTTCATTTGCACACATTGTCTTGAACAGAAATTAAAAACATCTAAAATAATGGCATGTACATAGAGCATGAAGTGAAATGGTAATGACCATCAACACCCACAAGGGATTGAAGAACCGTGTCAGATACATTTGACACTTTCATCAGTTTGTCTTATGTTGGGTTCACTGAGCCCCAGTAATCGGACTGACAAGCATGCACTGTGTTGGGAGTTAAAACCCTTATTTGAAACATACAGTATCTGTCTGCCTTCTTCTGACTTCTATGAGGACTAAACTTGTCCAACAGATACTCACTCCCAAGGCGTCATAAACTGTCAGTTGGATTTTTTTCATCCCAGAGCGAGACAGAAGTCATCTTCCGCTGTGTATGTTGACAAAATAGGTGTTGACACTGTAGGTAGCACTTTACAAGAACAACGCTACACATCGAAAAAGAATGGATGAGGTAAAGAATATGGGGTGGCAGTCCCATACGTTGTCACTCATATACGTCATATAACCACAAGCCTGACTGAAGGTGCTGAAAATGTGGCGCAGTGAGGAACCACATTAACCAAGTAAAGTAATAAGCTAATAAGCGCAGGTGGGTCAACGATAAATGAAGCGAAAAGCCTCAACAAGCAACATGGAAGGCTGGATGCAAAAGAGCACATGACCACCATCAATACGTGACACCTTGGGAGTGAGAATGTGTTGGCGTTTAGGTTGACAAAAATATCGATACCCAGAAAAATACTGCTTTTCAAACACCGGATACAACACTGATTTGCTCCGTTATCTTGCAGCATGGCAGGCAGGCAGCGGCACAACGATCTTATGATGAATTCCAACAGGTTAGTAAAGTTTAAATTACCTTAGAGTATCATACTGATGACTGCCGCTAGTCCAGTCATTGGCCTGTATTGATGTGGGGTGTTCTGTTATTAGCTACTCTACAAAAACATTGAAAATATTATCCCATATCTCCACAAACTTAAAAAAATAAACAGTACATCTGTGAGAATCAAGTACAATTAAATTCTCTTTTGGTGATTGCATTTATTTGCACTGACTGAAATATGATCATCTTGTTTCTACTTTGTTATTGTTGTGGGTCTGTGGTTATTTACAGTATTTTATTACATTGGCCTCATAACATAGTTGCCTTCGCCTAAATCCCTAAAAAAACATGACTCTCTGCAATTATGCTATGAGGCTAACAATTAATTTGATCATTTATCTACAGTTTTTTATGTTAATAATAATTATAATAGTATTATCACTATCAGGTTTGCAATTTTTACGTGACAACCTAATTGGTGTGTCAAACTAGAAGCCATAAAACATATCAGCAGACCAGAGCTAAGTCACATTTGCCAAACGATTGTGATTCAAGGAGAAAAAACTGTGCCTTTTGTCTCGTGAAACAGAAAACGTTTGCCCTCAGCGTGATTTGAGTTTGACACCCCATGTCATACATTATTGAAAGGGTATAATCAAAAATAAAAACAGAAAGCTGTTGAGTGTCTCAGTAAAAAGGACAGGCTCAACATTTAAGACTGGTTTCATTTGCTATATGTCTTTCGAGGACATAGGAGATTTGCCGGCTTCTTTATGTGGTCATTACCATATGAATGACCCTGTTCGCTCCAGCTTGACACAGACATGGCCATTAAGTCTCTTGCACATGCATATGCAAAAATGGCCAGATTTAGCAGGAGTCTGATTTTATGCACATCTACACATGGAAACCATGGAAATCCAATTAAAGGGTGCACAAACAGATACACCCCATGGTATAAGAGACATCCCCAACAGGGTGTTATTTATCTATATTGAACAGGGTTGAGTTGAAACAGTGTTCACGCTGCGCGTCACTCTTTCATATTTTGGGAAATGCAGATTAGAGCAATTAAAATCATAGTTTCTGAATTATGCTCCCCAAAACAAACAATAATGTATTTTCATGTATTGAATTAAATACAGAAGAATTACAAATTACGATAACATTTGTGGAAGACCAAATATTTTCCAAATAAAAGCTGTGTATTTCTTGAAAAAACAGTTGGTCTCACGAGGATAAAAGCATTTGAATCTAAAGTTGCATACGACTGCTCATCTATTATTGAGCAGAGATGCACTTTCACTTTCTCGGTCACAGCACAGACAGGGCTGTGTATCTCTGCGTCACTGACTAAATTAAGTAGGTCAGTGATCGTACGGTCAAGGCCGGACATAAGCCTTATAAATTTTTACACGACTTATCTATCCCTTGTCAGCTTGAGGTGGCGACACTGGAGGGCAATATGCAAAGATTCATTATTTAAGAGGAGATTGCTTCAGTATATGCCTGAATATATTCAGGTAGCAGTTGAGTTTGGCAATATATATAAAGCATTGCAAGAAAGCTGCAATCCGTTTTCAGAAAGGATATAAAAAGAACTGGAATTGGGACGTGTCTTAAACTAGCACACACTTTTAACAAGACTGGCCTTCATTGTGTGACAAAAAAAAACTTCATACACACAGACACATATGTCTTATGTGTGTGTGCCACACACATAAGATGTTGATACATTGACATATATATGGGAACACACAAACATTAACCGGGGGCAACCAGCAGGAGCACATGTGTGCGGGTCCTGTTTTAATGACTTGCATTAGTTAGTGGCAGAGGAACCACAACCGCTTCCAGACACACTCTCTCACAGACACAGGCTTATTAGAAGACCACATTCATTTTAAGCGTCTTTCCATCCACCCCCATCAGCATGACACATCAATTCTCCAACTATTAACATGGCAGTAGGGTTCATGTCAAATGGGATTATCCTGTTCTCAAATGTCATCTCTCTTAACCTCACCTGATCCCTCTCTTCTTGATTAATGATGATTTTTTTCTGCCCAACAGAGGGCACTAAAATTACACAGGAATGGTGTCTCCGAATATGGTCACATTTTTCACCAACTAAATTGGAGTCTTCTGATTGAAACAGGTGACAGGTCAGAATATTTAGCTGAGGACTTCAGTAAAGTCCACACGGAACAGAAAATGAAGATGGAATGGGCATCCAAAGATAAAGCAAAATAGAGCTCATCCATTAAGAGGAGTGACTCAATGACTTGATGTTGAACTGAGATCCAATCGACTTGTTGCGTGTGGCACATCAAACGCCAAGAAAAACAGAAAAAACAACACATTAATTCTGGGCCAAAAATATAAAACAACACACTGCAAAATCTTGCCAATATTAAGTATTAAAAAACATTTATACTAAATGGGCTCAATCATCCTGAGTAATTGAGAGATCAGGGAGGTGAAGAAGAGGGTGGTGGGGTCACAAAGCCTGAGGTTTCCACAAGACTTGGTTCAAGTAGAAAAACCAAGTGGGCATGACGAGAAAGTACAATACATACATTTACATACAATACATTTCAGGGTCTCCCATGTGTTACATCAAGTATGACTCTACACCTTTTCCAGGGATTTTCTCTTTCATACTCTTCACCAGATAAGAATTGGAGAGTGTATTTCCATGTTGGTCTGCATTCTCTGGCCCCTACCTTAGAGCCTGCGGCAGCTAGCCCACCTGGGTGTTTGAGTCCTACAGTGGAGAACAAGATATTCGCATGCTTTGAAGTTTTCAGATGGGAATGACTTCAAGGAAAGGAGAAATTAGACATGGCGGTACAAGAGAAGAAAGTACGGACAACAAAAAGAAAGATATTGATTGAGCAACTGAAATCAGAGGGAATGCAAATAAAGGCTGACAGGGAGAACAGGAAGTGGAGATGGTCTTTGAAGTAATGAGATGAGTGAAAACATGGACCACAGAGAGGAATCATACGACTTGGACGAAGGACAGTCTTGACGTTTAGGGTCCTTGTGTGTGGTAAGATTAGAGGTTGACGAGGGCGTGTGAGGGAAAGATACAGTAAGCCATTTCCTCCCGCAGCTACACAAAGACAGCACGCTCTGGAAAAGGGATTTCTATTTTATTTTCACTTGTGAAATCACTGCAGTCATGGGACAGATATCTTAACATCTAAAAATAAAAGCGATTAAATGAAAAGGTGTATTCACCTACTATATTTATAGTGATAGGGTTACCCTTCTTTATCATTGGCATTTCGCAGAACACAAAAACCTCAGGCAAAGCTTTAAAGCATCTGCAGCTCCAACCAAATCTCTGTCCAAAACCAACCAGCGGCGGCAGCTCCCCTGGGGCTTTGACATCGAGACAGAAATAGGCATAATGGTCTGATTGATGCAGCTTTCACAAACACAACAGAGCGCACCAAATGAACTGAGGCCCTGTAAAACAGGGATCAGTGAAGCAAAAACACAAACATGTTTGCCAAAAAAGCACAAAGAGGAGATGACATTTGCTTTTGGAAACTCCAGCCAGGTCCTGGGTCAAGCAGCGACTGATAGTGAATGGAAAGTGACTGATTTTAGAAGGGGAACATGGAAAGAAAGTGTCGTCCAAAAAATGAAGAGAACATTTTATCACTCCTTCACACTCCGTCCACTCTCACAGTTGCCAGTCACTTCCTGCTCTATTGTGTAGCACTCTGGCTACATGTACAGGAAGCTGGCTTTTTGCTTCCTCCTTCCTGCAAAGGTTGGAATTTGTACCGTTACACGCAGTGAAGGACAACACAGTGTATTTGTCGGTTACCAAGGAAGTCACTGACAGAAGCTTGAACTTGAAACAGCACTTTTCTGAAGAAGTACTGATGTGTGTTTAAATGTCACAGAAAAATATGAACTGCCACGTCCACTAGCTCAATTCCTGTCTTTTAATTGTAATTGTCATTTGTTTTTGGAGAGGTCGATGAATGTGTGAGACATAATGTATGTTTATATTTGTCGGCAAGAACCATAATTTTCAGGGGAAAAAAATCACATTAAATAGAAAATGTAGAATATGTTCATAAAAACAGGTTGTTATTATCAACTCAGTGCAGTGAGACCTTCAAATTACAATGTTTTGCTGTCTTTATCAAGCAGCTACAGCGGGAAGTTGAATTACCGATGTCTTATGCAACTCGATAACCAAGAAATTATTTATCAAATATGGATAAAGCTGACTGGAAATATTGATACAGAAATGCATCATTAAGTATCGCAATATTTGAGGATATCAATATTTTCTTACACCTCTACTTGATAGAAAAGGACACCAGTTAGTTTCTTAAAATGGAACAAATGTAACAAAAGGGAGGACTGTGTGTCCCCCTAACTGGAAAGACTTTAACATATTGTGGTCAAGTAAGTGCACAACAAGTCATTCAAGCAAGCTGTCCATCATTAAAATTGCATTGTGGTACAATTTAAATCAGGTTTCTAGATCATTCCGGGAGAACTTTTTCAATCACTTATGAATTAAGTCATCATTGATGAAGCACAGTATGGGCATGCATCTGGTTCTGGATATGCCTTCAGGTATGAAAAGAAGAGGGAAGTAGTGATGGCAATACCATAAATTACACAAACAAGACAGTATGGTACGATCCAGTAACCCTTTACACTTTTGAGCCAAACCCTTTTCAACAACATATCTTCAACCCTCCTGGCTATGGGCACATTGAAGTAAGAGGCAGATGGTATTTTTGGTGGATAGATAATGAATACACCACTTAGTTCAGTTGTCTAGCAAGAAGTAGGGAGGAATTCCGTCACCATGGAGAAAGAAGAATGTCAAACGGTGATCTTCAGCACTGTTGGCTTCCATATATAGACAAATGTTTCATCGCACCAACCTGTACTGATCGGGCACAATAAAGAAGGCCGGAAGTCTTCAACGTATACAATCACTGGATATTTTCCCATTTAATATATTACATCAATGTAACGTGCACTCGACCATTATATTAGTCGCTAGCTTTTCTGTAGTCCAAATATTTCATTCCAAACCTCTCCAGAAACTGTACACAATTCTGATCCTGCGATTTGAAATACATTTTAATGCAAATGATTTACAGGCTAAAGTAATGTCATGAGGGATTAAAACAATAAGACAAGACATATTCTGAACATAAATCTCCTCCATCTGGAGCACCTGCTCCCACCTATTAAATAGATCAATCCCACTGCCGTCCACAGCAGAATTATTAGTTGCCAGGCTCTCAGCTGCACCGTAACTCATGTCAGCCAAGTCTGTTGAGTACTCAATATTGATTCCCGCCCACACAATAGCCACTGCACATGTGGAGGTCTTTTTAGATGATGGTATCCATCCATATCCTTCCACATGATTTCTTTGGATCAATTCAAGACCCAAAGACAGCAGAGATGACATGGATCACAGCATGGGACAGCAACAATATAGAGTTGAAGTAGCACATTATGGGACTTGTATAATGCAAGGCCTCAAGTTTGACACAGTGGCTATACATGTCAGGTCCCTGGCCTTAACTGACCTATAGCAGCTCTGATTATTTGACAAACACACCGTGCTAAAAAGCTGAATATCAGGAGTAAACAACCGTGGTCTTCTCTTCATTCTGAAACTGTCACCACAGATGACTAGTCATCCTGAGTAGCTCAGGGCTAAAGTGAGGAAACTGAACCTGACACATGAACATGTAAAAACAGCTCCTCAAACACATTTATAAGTACATATAATGAAATTTGTTTCACCACATGTTAAATTAGTTTTTCTTCTTCACACTTATTGTATCGCAAAGATTATGACCCACTTTTGATCTTGTTTTCACTTTAAAACAACCAACTTTTGCCACATGGCAGCTATCAGTGTTTTGCTCAGAAGCAATTCAATAAATTACTGTTGCACTTTATGGCCCTACTTCTTTTTACAACAAGAGCCACAACATGCTCCTACCAACACCCGAGAGGAACTAGTTCCACTGGATCGACAAGTCAGAGGGCAAAGAGGAAATTCGAGCACTGTGAAGGAAAGCAAAAATACTGAAGAGGAGTTCAGGGGAAAAAGATTGATTCGATGTGAAATGAGTATTGACACATTGTCATTAGCCAATCAGGTACACGTTAGAGATGCCAAACAAAGCAAGACGGGTGCATACGCTTGTAGCATGAGAGTGGAAAGAATGGAAGGAATGAGGCAGTGGGAGGAAACCTGCTGTCAGGTCCTGCAGTTGGAGTGAGCATAAGGACCTGTCACGTTTGAGTGGCGACAGAAATGATAAGGACACAGAGGTTGAAGCTTAAATCAGGTTATTTAAAGTGTTTGATGAAATGATGTGACCTTTTAGTGAAAGGGGTTTTGTGGCTGATAGATACTGATAGAGTTCATAACATAATTGATTTTCTATATTTCCGAGTTGATGAAAAGAGCACAATAACCCACCCCTTACCCGAGGCTGTTGTTTTCCACAATGGTTTTACCTACACAAAGCAGCTGATATACAGTATTCAAATTATCTTCACTAACATTTAAACTCATTTGTCGCACATGATTTTCATTGTGTTGCTGATCCTTGACCTAAATGAAGGTAGCTTCACAGAGTGTGTCTCTTTCCTTGACAGCAGGCAGATGGTCACATGCTGAAGAGCTGAGCTAAACGAACCCACAGAGGAGACAGCTGGTCTCTGACTTATTTCCAAGCAACCTAGCATGGAAATTTAATGGAGTGTGGCCCTATTGGAAACGAATATCAGTAGGGTGAGGGGAGGTCAAGTGAGCCCGATTGACTTCAGAACTACACAATAGGAGAAGACAAGGAGGGTAGCATGTGTGTTTAACAAGCAAACACATATGCACAAAGCAGGGAGAAGAACTAAGAAGAATAACTGTGTTTACTAAGCACCAAAGTTGGAGATGGAAAAGAAGCAACTGAATGTAGCAATAAAAAGAGTTGTGAAGAGTACAGTATCCGTCTGCTCTTTGATGATACGGGAGTCTTTCCTGGAGGGACAATCCCCTCCAACAAGCCTGACGTGAAACACAAACAGTTAGCTTCCTTCCCTGCCTCCCTCTCTTAATTTAACCCTCTGCTGCCGTGATCTATCACCCTGTCATTACTTCTCGCTATTCAGCATCCCCCCACTGAGTCGACCAAAACTGGGCTTAAACAACACATCAAAGTCAATAACAGACACCTGTCAAGCTGAGAGTAATTCAGTAAGAGATGTCGACCTGAAATACTGGATTGAGATGAAAATGCCTTTTAATATTGTCAGCCATAACATCATTTGTGAGTGGGTCACTAACACAAAACATGCTATTTTATTTACAATTACCATGTCTAAATATGCTGAGTTTCGACCAACAGTTGAGCCTGCAGTCCACGCTTTTTAAATGGAGGGGTGATGGGGGGGTGAAGGTAATTGACCTGAAGCAAAACAGTGGAAGCTCTTTTATTTTCCCGCAGCTACCTGTCACACACTAACGTCTCCTTAACTGACTCGCGTGCACACACACAACCACAAGGCTTTCAAGCGATTCAGTGAGCTCAGGGTGGAAAATGTCAACACAAGTCTTGATGCTAAGGAGATTCACCGGGCAACACACCGGTGAATCACACACACACACACACACACACACACACAAAAAAAAAATATATATATATATATATATATATATATATATATATATATATATATATATTTTAATGAAGGTAGTTTCACTGCTCTTATCTTTGTTGTTGAACAGGTTACTGAAAGTTGTCTGAGTTTCTGTACTCAGGAAACATATTACTCTTTCAGGGCATTAACTTTCAGCTATATTTGTCACCATCCACATGGCGATTCTGGTATGACAAGTGAGTCAAACATTACCCTGGAAATCCTGCAGAAAAGTGTCACTAATACCAGACGTTGTGATAGCGTTAGTGCACATTCCAGCCTCTGTCTCAAGTGTAATACATTTGGTCAAAACTCAAACCTCGTAGTTTATTTTTCTGTTAGTTTTATCAGTCTTTATCTGCACTGTTTTTCCAAGTCTTTTTTTGGCTGCTGCAGCATGTGAATTTCCCTGTGCTGGGATATATCAGGTTCCCCTTATCTTCTTTTTACAGTCCTGTCGCCGCAGACATGATTTGGCACTCAAATTACTGTATCACCTCAAAAGTTTATGATATCATGAAAATTAAAGAACTATCGGAGTGAGAAGAACAGAGGCTCTGCACTCATGGCTTCCATCAGGACAGCCCCTGGGACTCGCGGTAGCGCTGCACAAACAGAAATAGCAAAATCGCAGGTGCATCCTTCTAGTGCCAGTTTAGCTTATCAGAGGCATGCCTAACAATGGCTTGAAAAATGTACAGTGTTATATTTACTACATGAATGTAAGTTTGGAATTGGCAGTGTTATATAGTTGTGTGTAAGAGTGTTTTTCCTTTGATGTATTTTGTAGAATATTTTTCCTGCACAAATGTTGGTTTCTTTTCGTTGGAAAAGCGGAATATTTTTGCAGTTGGCAAAACCGTTTATTGCTGAGGATGGACAGAGATTTTTGATTTAGAATTTTAAAAAATGCAAATAGAGTTCCTTAAGTAATTGTTATAAATTTATACAGTAGAAAACACTAGAAAGCACCAGGAGAGCGCACATTTAGGCACCTGTGCCTAAATGAAACCTGGGCTGATCCGTCACAACACCTTAACCAGCTTTCAGTCTCAAGAAAACCTCACACTTTATGTCATGTGTTAAAATTTGTTACAAGCCAAGACCAAGTTCTGGGTCTAATTTCTTCAATGGCTGACGATCACCGCTCACATGGACTTTAGGTGTGGTCTAACTTTAATTCGATCTAGACTCAAGGATAAATGCAAACGCAAACTCTCAATAAAGTCTGAAGTCTGTCAAAGTCATTCAAGTACTCATACAACAAAACGGTGTGATTTACATAAGGCAGTAGTAAGCTCAGCAACTTGGCTTCACAACCACAGAAATGACAGTAATCTTATCTTTCTTTTTGGTGTTTTTCTGAGATGTCATGCGATATAGCATTTGACATGTCAGGAACAATCTTTTACGGCAAATCTGTGTGCATCAATGAGCTTCAGACAGGACTAACCACATTTATCTCAAACCAGCAGCAAGCCAAACGAAGAGCTGGTGTGAAGGTAGAGTCCATAATAAAGAATCCTTTGAAATCCTTTCTGCAATGCCCAAAAAATGTCATCAAAATCTGTCTTTTAGTGATGCTGTGTGTTTTCAACGTTATTTTTCTACAATATACATTAACTACATATATGTGCTTTCACAAGGTCATACAGGGTTTCCGCCAGGAATTTTTTAAAACTACCCCTCCCAGATTAAAAAAAAACAAAAAAAACAATAAACAACGGAACGGAACCCAGCCAATCAAGAAGTGATACAGAAACAGAGGAGACCGTTTTGTCATTTATTGAATTGGTGACAGTATAAATGCTAGTTTTTAATCATGAGAAGTAAATCTGTCTCCAATCCCAGCTGTCCTCATGCAGTCCATCTTTTCATGTGTCTGGCTGGAATGCATGACTTGAATACTGCAAGCAACAGACTTCAGTCATGATGTTTCTTTCGGGACTTTTCTGCGACACAACACAGCTAAAACCGCCACGTGAGAATTGTGCAGAACAAATATGTTAGGCTCATAATGTTTGACAGTGAGGCTGTCCAACTGTGTGGTCAATGTCTTGTTGACATTATTAATCCATCCAGCACAATGGATGTATGTTATCCATGTCACTCATCAGACCTGGACAGTGTGGCAGAAAGAGGATAATACCAGCAGAGTGGCAAGAACTCAGCTTTTTAAAGGGATTTGCAAGATAATCTGTAAGTTATTTAGGTTATGCCTGCATATCTGGTGAATCTGGAAGGATTAGGAATGAGGATTAGGCTATTGTATGTCCAACTTGCCTTTTATAGTAAAGCAGCATATCGTGGCAGAGAGCACAAGAGTGCATGTGCTGAGATGAAAGGAGCAAAACTGTGCCAGGCCATATGTGTGATGGCTTTTGTTTGCTGGGATCTATTTGAACAGCATGTGGGAGTGTTTGAATGTTGGTGTGATGTGTGCTGTCAGAGGCCATGTAGAAGAGTGAGTTTGATTAAACAGCAGATGATTGTGAACTCACAAGGCTGGTGAAGATATGAGCGTTCCACGACACTCGGCCAGGATCACAGGTTCATAGCAACAAACACGTCCAGCAAACGTCTGCAGTCTCCGATAGCAAAAAGTTTGCAGAAACAACACTTTTAAAGGAGAGTCCAAACGATCCAATCATAGCTGTCGCAGGCAGAAAAATCTTGGCACAGTATGTGAACACCAGATGAAAAATAGATGACAGATTGGAGATGTCTTTAGAGGCCTGCATGCCATCATGACAAGCTTATGGCTGTCAAGAGCAGAAAGAAAATCAAATGTTTGCATTAGCTAATACAGATTCACTACATCATAAAGTGCATTTATGAGAGAAGGGGTAAATTCTAAACCAGAAATTGTGGCACAGTGAGGGTTTTCATCTGCTGTTTCCCAACTCAACGGTGTCATTAACAGTGGGCGATACAACTAACAAAATATAGAGCAAGTTAATATCATAATGAGTCAACATGAAAATATATACAGTATATATTGAAAGTGGCGAGAAGGATATTAGCATAAGCGGAGCGGGGAAGTCAAGAGAGATCTGTATCAGTTTTATAAGGTCAGCATCACCACAGATTAATCTAGATCAAACTAAACCCTATTACAGTGGACAAACAATGGCACAGAACAAAAAATGAAGGTTTACACTTCAATAGCTGGTTTCACAAAGTATCATAGATGTGATTCCATAAGCTGCATATTTCAAATCACTGTTTCGCGATTTTAGGCTCAATGTGCCAAGCAAATATCCAGCTTTTAACATAACACAACAACAAATTCTTTTGAAACTTTCTCTCTAGATCATGCCCTTCAAAATAACAAAACAGCATTTTTACGGAACAAGAAAAGTGTGTTTTCTATCACAATGTTTGAAACAGCTCAAAACAATCACAGAGGGATTTTCACAATGCAATAACATCTCAAGTGTTCTTTTCCAGGAACAACACTCACAATCTTTCAGAGAGAAAACTAACATTTTACTCTGTTAGGGTTGATTTATCTCATGGTGAAAAATGGAATAACATCATTTTCTCTCACGGGGTCTGGTTCCTACGACCAGCACAGATCTTTTGTTACATCTCGGCTTTAACTACCCGAGGCAATGAATTACTGAGACCATGTATGGAGAGAGAATAGTTCAGCCAATAAAAAAAATCACGACATCATCAGATAGTTTTACAAATCAGTCATCTGGTTGCCATATCATTTGTTGTAACGCTGCTAGGCAGAATGTAGCCTTAGATATTTTCGTTGACGTCAGTGTAAAAACAGGCCGGAGAGCTGCCATCTTTGAGTAGAACGGCGAAAGAAGACAGGTCAATTTTTCTTAAGACTTCCCGTCTTGGGTTTCTTTGCCAGGCAAAGTATATTTTTTCTTCGTCTTTCAAAGATACTTATGACTTAGAGAAATGCGTTCCCTGTGTTATCTTCTTTGTGAACATTTTACCACCCTTTATGCCTTAAGCTAAATGATATCCTTGGACAACGATGCTTCAGCACACTGAAGCGCTTTCAATGAAATGATCTGGCAATGTGAAAATATATATGAGAACACAGGTGAAACATATGTTAGCCTGGGCTAACACAAACCCACGTTAACCCTCACAAAAGACAAAAATGCAAAGCAAGTAGAAAAAAGAATAAGAACTAAACAAATTGGAATATAGATGTGCTTTATTGGGTCAACACCACAATTTGGCACAATAATACTGCTGTTCAGTCACAGGTGGGCAGCGAACAACTGAGCCAAAAAAGTAAGACATTTTAAAGGGCAGACAAGCGAACTTGGCAGGCGTTAACCACAAGACGTGAACATACAAATGAATTTTCTCTGCCTCACTTTTTACCCAAATGAGGTTGCTGGAATGATGTGACAAGTTTGTTAGGTCACCACCGTCTATCTAAAGTAAATGTGTTTCAGCCGATCAGCTGCAAAGCCGCCAAGGCTCATCATTGACAGAGATGGCCTTTTGCTTAATGAAGAGACTCCAGCCGAGGCAGCTTCAAGCTCAGAGGTGTAATCATGTGGATGTGGTAGAAAAGGTCAGCTTCAGGTCATGACCTGCGTGGAAGCCAGCAGTCCCTTAAGGACAGTTAGAACCTCGGCTCTGTTTGTGTCGGTCCATGACCTAACCGTGGAGACAAAAGCCAACAAACTACAAAGTGAACATCTGGAGCCAAGCTGGCCAGCTGACACTGGAGTTCAAAAATAATGTGTTGCAGAAAGCTTGGAGCTTTAATATGAAACCAAAACGAACATGACATCATTGAGTGTGATGCAGACAAATAGCAGTAAATGCACATTACTGAATGTATATCATTCTGATCACAAATTAATATTTAAATGTGACGCACGCAATAATAATAGTCATTGGAAAGTGCGCGCGTGCTATAGCGTGACATTTTGATATGTGTGATATTTTCTTTATTTTTCCTCAGACTTTTCAACTCTTGTTATCTTCAATCTTCAACTATCACTGAGAATTGTGAGAAATCGGTTTTCTCTGCGGAGCGCAAGCCAGCCCCTCCCCCTCTGCTCATGCAGATGAGTCTCCAAGCAACTGATAAAAGTCCCCAAAAGACAATCAGCGTCAGAAAGATCGACATATTTTGGATGTCAAAAAGATCATGTTGACCACCCCAGGTACTGTACTGTTTTTGGTCACTTGAGTCACTGTCACAGCACACAAAATGACAATGCAAATACACAAATACAGATGAAAATTAATGATGCCTTTGTAGCAGTGACAATAAGTCCAACTCTAGTTGGTGAGCAATAGACATGTTTTGCGATAAACTGATATAATCATGTCCACCTTCAAGTTGCGTGTTGTGTTTTCCTCTTACGATGTTTCCACATTCTTTTATCACGTGTGATCAATATTGGTGCTGGGACAACATCTTTATGGGTGTGGTGTGCTGCATTGAGATTATCAAGGTGCACCACAGACATAAGGATCATTTTTTTCTGTGCCTTTTGTCACTTTTTTTCACTCTCCAGGGAAACACCGGACAGAGAGTTAAGTGTTCCAAATCAAATTATTTGCACATTGTTACACATTTTCTCTTGCTTGTAAGCAAATGTGCACAGGAATTTGTATGTATATGAACAATTTATATAATATCATTTACATTTGCAACATCTAAAAGATCTTTTATATGTAGCTGAAACTCTGCTGTTCGTTAAATATCTCTGTGTTGTCATGCTACTGTAGTTAATGAACATAATACAGAGTAACTGCGGGATGAACTCACACTTAATAACCAATAAGCCAATAACTGACACAGAGCTAACAACTTCCTGATAACAATGGTAACTACAATTAGCTCACAGCAAACCACTCTTTCGCCACCTACCAAGTAAAAGCCATCTTTGATCGTTCCTTTTAAGAAAAGTACTTATTACTGTCTGATAATAAAACCAGAGCAAAGATTTATTAAAGTACAGTGCTTTTAAATGAACTATGATGTTGTCGATAAGACATACAAATCACTAGCTAAAGACGCACCTCTTCACCAGTGCATACATTAAATAATCTCATGAGACCTGGAGAAAGGGCATTTCTTTAACGCTCCCAAATTAAAACCGGGCCATTGGAGAACACGTTGCAGCTTTGTCAATAAATCCCATCCAACACCGTGGACAAGACGCACATAAATCCATACCCCAAGTATCAGCTCCAAGACATAAAACATATTCATCACTGAAACCCCAAGTGACAGATAAGAAGTATTTTAAAGTCAAATAAGAAGTGTGGCTTTAGGGTTTGCTTTGGAATACGTTTCCTTTTCTTGAATAAATAAAATGGAGTACAACACAAAACTAACAATGAAAATAACTTACTGGTGCCTATCTTGTGCTGTGCATACATTATGGTAAACAGATGATCATGAGTCAGGTATCTACACAAACTAGATTTACTATTAAATTAGTCAGCAGAAAGTAACTTAACAAGACACCAGATGTAAATAATTTATCTCAATTTTATCGTGTATATAAGGAAATACAGGGATGCAAGGGTGTACATGCACCAAAAAGTCAAACAGAAGAAGCAGAAGAGAGCTCAAGAATACCTGCAATCTAAGCCACAGAGAAACGTTCTTTTGGGAGGCACCTAGTATCCTCAAGCTAGACGATGAGTAAACCTTGATACCAGCTAAATTTTACCTCAGTGCTTTCAGCGTCAACATGAATTACATTTGCATATAGCATTATATTACAATCAAGCAAGAAACCAAGACTATGAAAATCAACACCAGTAAACTCCGGATATCCATGAGGATCTTGGAGTAGATCTGCCGCTTCAGTACATCATAAGGTGACCCTTAAACTGTGGTCAAGCTCAAGCTCAAAGAGAAATAGATGACTGAAACGAAGACAGTCTACATGTTGGGATTGAGTGCAACAACTGTGACACAAAGGCAAACTAAATACATTTTGACCAGGTCAGCATTCCACATGCACACCCATAAGGAGGAAGATAAGGCCACATGAGTCAGCTGAGGTGATATCATCTACCAGACTTATTTTCTCAGAACACAAGAACAGTCTGCCTGCCAAAATTAAGGAAGACTAATTGCTTCACTTTCCTAATATAATTAGTTCTCCGTTTTGGTCTTGCTTTGGAAATTCAGAGTGCAAAATTCATTATGTGAAAAAGAGAAGAGGCACTTGCAAAGAATTAGGGTTTGACTAGCCTGAAGTTAGAAGTACTTGGCTGTATTGTACTGAGCTGCAACTGCTTGAGCCCAATCCAAGTGAGTCAAAGTGCAGAAGTGCAAACTTTGTTTCTGATGTAGCATTGTTTTATTTTCAGTAAATGGCATACTTAAATTAAAACAGCATAGATACGCCAAATCTGTGTCAACGAAAATGTTACTTCAGTAATGCAAAGGTTGGATAGCATAACTTGATCCTCAGACAGCAGGATAGAATGGATGTATATGGCCAAGGGCAATGCAGAAAGCGCAAAGAAAGTTGAAGCTCACACCTCATGGTCACATGTAAAAGAAGTGGATAAAAAGAAAAAGGCCCAGAGTAGTGCTTATTATGTGCTTGTCAACCTTATCTGCTCATATAACCTTATATAACGTACGGAATGATAAAAATATCACTGTATGTACTTAACAGATTTCTGTATTTGTTAATTCAAGCACTGATAGACACCAGGTCACCTGCAGCAGCAAGGCATTAACCCAGGATATTGCAGCCAAGGGGCAGAAGACTGGGACAGAAATTTGGGTCTTAAAGTAAGCTGCATATAACTTTACAATTACATTAGGGGACAAGCGCCTGAAGAAATCAGCGCAAGCATGGGAGAAACCTATTTGGGTCAAAGGTGTGTCACAGTCAGGAGAGGAGTTAACTTTTAACAAGGGTGTTCAAACTCCCCACCCCAAAAAAATGTATTCTTTGAAAGGGGTAATGTGTGTGACATTGTAAAAATAGTGCAGTAGATTTGTGGGTGTATTTGGAGACACTTTCATTGATAATTAATAGCATCTAAAGGTCAGGTTAAAAATGCCATCGCATCATCATGACATCTTAAATTTGTCGATCAAACCCAGACATGTTTACTGTCATATTTTCATCATTAAATGTATGATCTACTGGGAAAAAAAAAGTTAGCGTTGAGCGCCACTGTTGCTATTCATTCACATTCAACGCGAGCACAGAAAAACCATTAGAGCAAGTCACTCTTAGTACACTTTATCTAATTACAGGTCAGGGTGGAGGAAATAGACAGCATGCTGACTTAACAACTGAACTCCAACTGAGCCACACACATGCTATGGGACTATGGCCAATAACCACAGCCTCAGACCTCAATGTCAGGAATGTGAAGAGTCACAACACAGAGCCGTGACGTGTGCACGTATGCGTTATATTGGATTACTCATCGGCCCAGAGTTGAATCTGTGTCATTGTTTCCCCACAAGAGCTGGAAATTCCACAACTTGCCTACCTAGGAGGGATTTTTGGTGACCTTTCAGAGAGAGGAGTTTCAGGACAGAAGAGCGATCTTGCATATAATGCTTCTAAAATGTTACTTCTATTATAATTTCACTGAAGAATTTAGCGATATGCCACTTAAATGGTGATGAGTTCCATTAATCCACCTGAGGTTTGAGTCATGACATTAAAAACCAGGCCAGGAAAACGTGGACACGTAGAACAGCTTTAATAATTGAAACGATAGTGAGTTAATAACCTCAGAGGAGATGGCCTGAAGAAAATGTTTATTTGGACTTCGGCCTGAATAAAGCAATAAAGTCTAATAATAAATCAGCCATCACTGAAATTATACATGTCAGCTCCACCAAATTCGGTCTGTCGGATAGAAAAATAACTTCAGAAAAGTTCAGAAAATATTTAAATGAAATCTTTTGAAAATGATGATAATGGGACAAGGGACATATGATTATATTTTGGGGGGTGTTCCAGCATGATTTAGGAAGGTATTAAAATCATCATTCACATTTATGGCTTCTAACCACTGCTGCTCACATGCCCTGCACCACTAAAAAAAAAAGAAAATGCATAAAAATCTAATCATTAAAATGAATAGATTTTAACCAAAATTTGTGCCTGGTCAGGGAACATCCTTTTTACCACCACTCAACATTTAATTCTTGAATCATGGAAGTTCTTTCATTGATTTGACTCAATGCTGTGTTCATATGCCTGTGAAATGAGCGCCTTGTCGGATGTATGCACTGACTCATGGCTTATCTAGTGGTGAAAGTACATTGAATCGTCACAGATCTAGAGAATGTTAGACTGCTATACAGAGCTTGATATGTTTTTGTATATTTACACTCACGTCTGAAACTTTCTCAGCTTTTTAAGCAATAGACATGGAACAAAAGTAAATCCATGGAGCCACCATCCCACAACATATGACTAAAAACCTGTTACACTTGTCAACACTAAAAATGAATAGTTGTTTTACAATGCCAGCTAGAAGTAGTAACTATGAGAATTAATAAGGGCCTCCAGTTGCTCTGTTTTGCCTAAGGTACCGGAGTGCAGTCCTGACTTGCCTTTTCTTTGCGCATCTCTCCTTTGTTTCCAAATATACAGGAAGATGTGTAAAGTCTGGTGCAGAGGAACTCTAGAGAGATGAAGCAGCAGGAAAAAGTGCTTGCAGAGAGAGCACAGACTGAAAGTACATGTTCTGGATTGTGAGCCAAGTCTCCCAAGTTTGAAAAACGGCTGGGTTTCATCCCACAATATAAAAAAAAACTCCACATCATTCTTCCCCTCCCTCAATCCACTGGGAGCCCTGGATGAGGTAAGGGGGCGCAAAATAACTTGGCCTTGTTCTTTAAGAAAAGAAAAAGCTGAGAAAGTGTGTTATACTATCCTGCTGTTTGTTGTGTGTAGTTTTTGCCCTCCAGCGGTCGTGGGGATTTTGAAGCCCCTCTCTTCACGGTTAAGTTGATAGGTCACAGCACATTCCAGACATTTTCTATCTGTTTGTTTTCCACCAGGAAGACTTGCAATGAAACCTGCTGCAGCTACAATAGATCGTGCACGGCTTGATCGTCAAATCTGACACATGCCAAGATCAAACAATGCTGATATCATATGCGAGTGTCGCTGTATGTATATGCACAAGATGGAATAACCATCCATAATGTTAACCAGCATCAAGATAGATAACCTGAATATACATCACTTGGCATTATCTCAACACTGCCATTCTTGAATCTGAGAATATAATCGCAGCTCATGCTAATAGTGTGAGGTCACCACAACTGTATATAAAGCAAGCTAACCACAGCGAGTTATCCAAAGCTTAAATGTAATC
Source organism: Synchiropus splendidus (assembly GCF_027744825.2). Taxonomy (NCBI): domain Eukaryota; kingdom Metazoa; phylum Chordata; class Actinopteri; order Syngnathiformes; family Callionymidae; genus Synchiropus; species Synchiropus splendidus. The sequence goes on along the minus strand of NC_071343.1, from coordinate 15,128,432 downwards.
CGCTTGTTCTCACGCGTGATGACAATCTACAGGAAATCATTTTGTTCACTCCAAACTCCGTCAACACCTTCCACATTCTTCCCTGCTTTTCCAAAGGGAGGATTCAGCAGAGACACGTTTGAAAATTTTAGAATTCTTATGAGCACAAAAGAGGCAAAAATGGACAAAGAAGAAGGTATGGAAAGGGAGATGGAGATGAAGGAGAGATAAAATGTGAGAGAAGAAGACAGAGTACACTTGAAGAGAAAAAGAAAACCTGGATGAAGAAAGGGGGCCAAGGAAGAATGAGCCTTGTGAAAACAGGGAAAGAAAGCACAGACGAGTAGAGAAGTACACCAGGAATGTGAGATTGAGAAGGAGACAGTGAAGGCAGGGAAGGAGAAGCGGAGTCAGAAGGAAGTAGAGAAAGACACACATAAGGTGACCATCGGTGACAGACATCATGGTGCAGAGGGAGATAAGGAGACACAGAAGGAGAGAGGGAGTTGCAGAAGGCAAGAAAATAGGGGACACAGCAGGAGATAAGGAGACAGGAAGAGAAAATATAACAACTGTATGTAAAGACAAGAAAGTTGTGCTGTTATTGTCGTTAGTCTCAGTGTCACATGATTTATCCACGTGAAGGCAAATGTTTTCACAGAACACGAAACAATAAGGAGATGCAAGGGCAAGACTGATCTCCCGCGCTGCTCAGTGCCTTCTGCCCAGCATGCATCCTTGCAGAGCAGGATGAAAACACCAGTCGGGAACATCCGCTTTAGTCATCTCATTACATCACAGAAAACGACTTTGGGCTCATTCAGTTAAGGCGCAATTATGTGAATGAGTTTCCCTGTCAAACCAGGGAGCCGCTTTGTTGACATTGATGGATGTGGCAGCTCGAAGATGACTTTAGGAGAAAGGAGAGTGGACTTGTGTGGCCTTTACGACTCTGAAAGCCGTTGTTTGTCAACAGAAATGGACAAATATAAGTTTCCATGCCTCACATAAACATTTACTCCTGATGCTCGATCAATTAGATAGTAATCATCTGACTACAACTGACAGAAAAATGAGATCAAATTGTTGCAAATGAAAAGGGACACATTCAATTGTTATGTATCGCAAAGTCAAACTTAAGTTACAAGCAGTTTGCAGCAGTGATCTGATTCGTATTCGCCCATCAAATGTTAAGATATGAAAATAAACTTTGGAGTCACGAGAACTACAAACACTGGGTATTTGCGGGCTTACAATAAAACTTTAGAGGGAATGGGAAGTTCTTAACGCTTGCACAATAAGGCTTTCACACACGCTCTCGCACACAGGCTTGCACTGCAGTTTCACATTCTCTGGCAAAAACAAAAATCTGAAGCTGTAATCTCCACTGAGGCACACCCTTGAAATATGTATGAGGCTCCAAGTTCTATTAACCACAATAGCAGACACTATCTCCCAACTGGACGTCACAGAACAGAGGGAGAGCCACTCGCTCTGAAGCTCAACATTCTTCTCTTTGGGTTCTGTTACAGGGCGAGCCAGCAGCTACGCACAAAGTCCACTCAGTACACTAATCACTAAAAATCCTACTCGCACTCAAAGCTCAATGTCGACTAGCAAAGAACATTTAACAATAAGCTTAAGTCTCCGGGAGAGCGGTGAGGGGGGTCTTTGTGACTTGGCGGCGTGACCAAGTGGCCACAGAAAGAATGACTCAGGTCGCACACACTCACCCGCCCTACACTGAATGGTCAATGACGGCCCTTCCGGGAGACCTTCCGGTACACTCATTGTTTTTATTGGTCTGTTTTACCACAACAGAAAGCCACTGTGCAGTCTTTCAGAAAGCATGGCCGTGACCTATATAAAGGTTTGAAAGCTATAAAATATAACTAACCTACATGTGTCCAGGAAATTAGGTCAGCATCAGAGGTTGGTCGTTCATTCTGACAGTATAACTGAAGCTATGACATTCTAGACAATAATGTTCGGAAATATATCGCAATTTATTGAAGTTGACTCGCAACAATCCAAAGTCCAACAACTGGCAATCAGTCAAAGCCACTAACCTGCTTGTGAGATGTACTCTCCCAGTTGGACACACCTCAGAAAAATCATGTTCAGAACAGCGGCTCTACTTCTACTAATACCAAAAGAGTCTGGTGGATGTTTTTTGTACGATCTATCGCTCAATAAGTAGATTGAGAGATTTGCCTCATGGCTTAAACACAAATACAATTATTATTGAAAATGTTGATGGATATATGTAAACACATTCTCACTCCGGTGGCGTAACATATGGACGACCATCAAGAGCAGTTTTGCATAGCAGGCGTTAAAATTAACTTTTAAGTGAACCAAATCTTTGCTCTCCCGCAGCGTTTCCATTGGAGGTTTCACTGTTGGAATACTACAGGAATATTGCAGAGCTGCACGTCACACTTATACAGTACAGTAAAACTTGATTAAAAACTTAACTTAAACTGACTGTTTCAGACACAATAAGGGTGTTACATACAGGGTGCTTTTCAAAGTCTTGGAGAACCAAGGTAGCTCCTTGACCTCTGGCACCAAAGACAGAATTTCTTTTATGAGTCTTGAAGACTGAAAAAAATGTGGATATTCTTGGGAGAGGAGGTTGGTGAACATAAATAAATACATTATGTAACAGTAGCTTGTAGTATTTCAGTAGCAACAGTGAAGATATATATATATATATATATATATATATATATATATATATATATATATATATATATATATATATATATATATATACAAACAATTGTGTTAATTCCATTTGACTCATTTACATTTGAGTGACGACATAGTTTCACTCTATCGTCATTTTTTAATACTAGAGGTCAATAAGAAGGTGAATCACTATAACTGTATGATGATGTCCACCATGGATTCAAAGAATGTCACTTTTGGAGACAAGCTACCTTGCATCATGAAGGAACTGGGCCAGCACAGCAGACGAAAGTTGCTTTCAATGGGACGCTGAAGACCCCAGAAAACGAGGAAGGAAAAGGAGGCAGAGCAAACAAGACTGATGATTGATCTGTGGATTTAACTGTTTTCCAACAAACATGGGCAGAGAAGGGCTTGGTAATCAGGGGGGCTTAGGGGGCGACCAGGGAGGAGGGCAGAAAAATGAAGAATGATGCCTCTGAATTACCCAGATGACGAACCAAACTCGCCTTCCTCTCCGCAGGAGATAATGAGGGTCATCCGTCTTCTTGCCCTCCTTTGCATCCCATCTTTTGACTACTCATCTGCATTCCCAACTAAGAGGCAACAGAAAAGGACTATGATGGTTTGTATGTGGTGTGATGAGTCTTCGATCTTTGGGAAGTGTTTGGGAAAAGTAGGACGGCCACATAGCTCAACTGGACCACGAAAGAACTTTTTCCAAACAAGGACACCAATAAAGCTATTGTCTAAACCAGTGTTAAATTATAAACAGTGAAATAACTGAATGCTAACTTCCCAGAGTATTCTTACATTGAAATACTGATAAATAGCAGCGCTGCCAGTTGCTATGGAGTCATGCTATTCCTACGGCTGCTAAACTGCTTATGAAAACCCACATGGTAGATTTATTCAGTGGCATGAATAATACAAGGTTTCAGCAAACGCACATAAGGCTATGTGCACGCTGAAGCATACTAAAATCTAAGCTATGTCTCCATGGACTACAGATATGACACAAGTTCACTCATTTAAAAGAAACCTGCAAGAGATCTAATGGGAGAGCAGAAGTGATTCAAGAGACATTGAGGTCATGAAATAAGTCTTAAAGCTTGTAGGACCGGTAGTGTTTTCTACAGGGCTGAGTTTTTGTTGCCTCCACTCCCTTAGTTTGTGACATGCAAATCTTTAAGGCTTCAAATGTATGCTACCGCCAGCACTCTGGCCATTATCACTAAGTGAGGCAGAAAGCTGCTTCTGGAAGTTAGAATTCAGTTTTACTGTAACAATCACCTAAAGCTATCAACTCATCGTCATCACTGAAAGAACAAGACGATACCGCATATCATATTGGTTTTCCTTGGGCTATCACCCTCTGAAACAATGACACGTTCATTCATCCATCGAAGACTGCCTCTTTGCATAGGAAAACAAGTCAGTTCAGGGTGGTTGAGTCATCTTATAAGGGTGTCAACACAGCTGTCTATATTTTGCAGTTACAACTTGTGTCAGATAACTAAGCAAACTTTTTGCATCACAGAGGGCACACTGTAAAGTCCAAGACCATTTAACAACTTACACTACAAAAATTTATGACAGAAGGTTTCAAAAAAACTCTAACATTGAGGTACATCCCTCTGTTTCTTCTGCAAAACAGATGCGTGTGTTATGTGAGGACGTTTCAGAACAGCACCCCATTGAGCTCATTGCTCTCAATGATGCCAGAGATGCTAAAAATGTATAAAATTACACGAATTAACAATATTGTAATATATAACAATATTGAGTGTAGGGCTGCGACTAACAATTATTTTTGTTGTTGTCTAATCTACTCTACCTATATTTTGAATTTTCGGCTTAGTTGCTGAAATCAGCTCACTGTGATACTCAGACACCATACATCATGAAACAAGTATATTAAAATAATGACACATAATCCAGGAATATGTATTAGCCCTGAGAAGCATTGACCACGAAACAGTTGACAGAGAGCTCCTGGTTCTTTAAAATGGAGGTCTTCAATATTCATATATAATAGAATTTAAAATCCTCAATATTCAAATATGTATCTCATATAAAATATCTGATCAACATCCACATCAACAGTGTTCAGCATAGCTCCCTAGTTCAGTTCTGGTGATTATTAGGAGGAGGAGAGAGACCGAGGACACTTCACTACATCTACAACTTACAACAAGTTAGCTCCGTGCTAACCGACATGCTAGCTGTTATCTTCGCTACCAAAACAAAGCCATACTTTAGAACACCACGACCCATCGCCGCTCGAACTCCTCGGTGACAGTGACTGAGGCCGGAGGTGGTGACGCGGAGCCTGGGGCGTGCAGCGCCGGTGGCCAGTTGGAGTGGGACCTCAGTCAAGAAGCAATTTAAAGAACAGAACTTAACATATCTTAATGATTGCAGAGAATTTCTCACTGCTTCTCAATAACAACCAGTTCTGGATGCCCATCCTGCGGCCCGTGTGTGTTTACACCAACAGGAACATGATGCATCAACGCACAGATTTTGACGTTGACAAAATGTTGTTGTCGACGTTATCGATGACATCAGCTAATCGTTGCAGCCCTAATTGAGCGACATGAATCAAAAAATATGGAAGGTCTGTGATAGGATTGATATTTGCCTCAGGCGAATGGCATGTGATGCTTTGGCGAGCTATGTTGTGTTCATTAAGGGAACAAAAAATGCAGATACAGAGCAGCTAATAGCGCCTGCACTGCAAGACAAAGATCACATGATTCATTTAGAAAATCTAAATTCAACCCAAAATGTCTGGAAAATGTGTTGTTGATCTGGTCTGTTGTTGAGTAAAGCTCCACGTTGACTCAACAACATGCAAACAGCAAAGGCCAGATGGCTTGTAATGAGGTGCTAAATTAATGAGAGGTGCATCATTCACAAAAAAAAAAAATTGCCTAAACAAGAAAGTGGCATCCACTGTTTCTACATGTGGAACTTTTCATGGAATGTATTCAGTGAAGTCTGCTGCAAAAGGTGACGTCCTTTTTCCATGTATTTGTTGCATTGTTTCCAGAACTGCAGTGATATATTACGCTGTCCTAAAACAGTGCCGCACTCATCTCTGTGGGTCTGTGAGCCAGCATCACCAGACCAGAGAACTGAAGGGCTTCCTGAGGTGAAGAGCTCGGCACAGAAGTAGGGATTGAAATAGTTCACACAAAACGTCAGGGAACGTGGCGCAGAAATCCAGGTAGCGCCGCATTTCAGGTTGAGAGAACAAAAGAGTCAGAGAGATATTGCTATCAAAGCTGGAACGCAGCAGGATGTGGCATGAGGAGAGCAGGAAGGGGAAACAGGATAGATATAGATTGGTCTGGTAACCTCTCCTGAAAACATGCAAGTCCCATAACACGAGGAGGTGAATTGGCTCTAACCTAAAATTCCACCTTCATTTCTCACTCAGCCACAGAGCCACACAGAATCCATTTTTAGGTCTATCATTATAAAAAGACAAGAAGCTCAGACTGCCATTTTGTTAAAAATAACTCCAAACTCAACATTACCATCCAGCATCAACAATATATGCTATCTCCAAGATGTCCGTTTTCAGTTGCATTTCAGCAAAACAAGCAGCTGAAACAGTGATGTGTGACAATACAAAATATTGACTTCTCACACTAAGCTCAATTAAGCTAATTTAACCATGCAGCAGTGAGGAACATAAAAGGGAAATTTATTTAATGACATCCCAAACAAAGTCAATATTTAATAAGTTCAATCAATCAACCAAAAAGTGGGATGTCGTGGTTAAGAAAGGATGCTTCCTGAGTTGCTTACGACTGGAGTCATGTGATTAAACTGTACAATATTGAAGTATAAAAGTACTACACCAAGATAGTGAGTTTTCAGTTTAGATTTGAAGGATCCGAGTCTCAGAAGTGATGGAAGGGTTTTGCTTGCCAAACGCAGCAGTAGCACACAGTAAGTAGTTGATACAAACGTAAATATTAGGCCATATAAGCTTTGTATTAAATATATTCAGCTAATTGCCTCAGTTCAATACCAGCTTTATGAGCAACAAAAAGTAAGTCATCACGGAATGCTGTCCACTCTATTAGGGCGCTTATGTTCTGATGCCAGTTGTATAGACCGACCAATAAATTTGAATATTGTTCAGCCTTCATCTTGGACTGGGTTTAACATTCTGATTGAGTTTGACTCTGCTGTTCCATATGGACAGGAGCCAGCAGAAATACGAGCTTCAAGTCGATAACAAGCCTCAGTCTTACAGAGGCTTCACCACTTTCCTTCCACTGACCACTAAACTAGGAACTGAGGACTGCAGAATGGGACGGCCTGCTCAAGGCTCTCTGAATGGTCTGTGGAGTGAGCATTCAGTGAACCGACTCACTTGTGACTCACCTGAAGAGGTCTGTGTTGAGTCCTGCTCTAAATAATTTTCTGTCATACGAACACAGCTGAGGCTAAACAGTTTCTTCTTGACCGAGGATGTAATAGAATTTGTTTATGACATGATACATTTCAAATATTTTTAGTCCCTGGCTGGGATTGGGACTAGCAAAGCCTTCTTAATTCTACTTAAAGACGTTGCTTGTGACTTCAGTGAGCCCTTTTAACAGATATCTAAGAGTATAAAAAAGTGTGACTGCTAGTGAGAACAGTTTGATTTGCTTTTCTGCCATTGTTGAGTTTAAAAACAGAGGGCACACAGCACCATGGGTGTGTCGGCTCAGCTGTTGACACTGGACGAGACAAATATCTGATCCAACTGTGTCATAATGTAAAATTCATACAGACAGATGTTCATTAAATATTCAAATGATGTGTAGAGGTACATGCAAGTGTCGGAGGTACTTGCGAGCATGAGAAAAGTACACAGAAGTTCTGAGGAGATGACAGGTCCAAGTGTTTGACGAGAAAACAGCAGATTTTCCTTGGATTTAGGCGGACAGTTTGATTTAGGTTGTGAGGTGGTTCTTACCTTCGGAGAGCTCCAGCTCCAGCTCCGCCAGCTTCTCACGAACCTCCACCGGCAGAGTCATCGCGACAGCCGGCGTGGGATCCAACATCATCGACAGCAAACCGGCTGAGGTCCTCTCAGCCATGGCGATAAACCACGAAAGGTCCGGTGTTGGTAGAAAAGGCTGGTAGACCGAGATTTAAAGCGACCCTCCTGGGAAGCTTCCGAAAACAGGGTGTTGCTGCCTCTCGCTGCAACGGCGCACAGATGTGTTCCAAATCTCTCCAGCCGTCATGACACGGTTAGCCCCGAGGCTAGCAGACACACCTGGCTGGCTGCCTTCATGTACCGTGACGGGACAGGCCTTCGCCGGGGTCCGTGTCCGCCTGTCTGTGCCCAAGTCGACCGCGTCTGCTTTGCTCCAACTGTGGACTGAACTCATTCAAGTCATCGCAGTCGCCATTGCATCACAGCGACAGCAGCTCCCGTCGTGCGCGCTCACGATAGCAGGTTGGGCAGGCGCTCATGCGCGACCCTGTTTGTTTTCAATGTCACGCGGCTGCCTCTTGTCGGTAGAACGTTAGAACTACAGTTAAACTCGTGCCATAGAATTGAGGAAACTTTTGATGTATCAAATAAGACGAATAAAAGGTATTTGAACGGGGAATTAAATATAACAATGAAATACTTAAATTGTAACCCTCATTTCTGCTGAAAGATATATTTTATTTTTATTTAATCGTTGACACAAACACAAATGAATGTTTCAAGAGTGAAACAGACAGCAATAGCGAGTGCTTCAGGGCTTTTATTGGAAATACCACACAAAAGATATCAAACACATGCATAGAAATCGACTACAGCACTGCAATTAAATACATAAAAGGAGTATAAAATGTTAACTGACCTCCTGTAACATTTCTTGGATAATACAAAATATCAACTTGTTTAATGACGAAAAATATCACAGTAGTGTAAGTATATCCTTGAATATGGTCGAATCCAAGTATGTTCATTCTTTTAAACAAATACAGGACAAAAACAACTACAACTGACTCCAAATGTAAAATGCAAACATAGCTTCAAATTTAAACAGTTGTTGAGCTGCCCTAAAAATGGGACAAAAAATGTTGCAGTAAACGTTGCCTAAACTATAAAACTAATAAATACATATTTTATTCTTCTAAACAGCTGCTCTGTGTATTGACAAAAGCTCGCCACTAAACGTCAGGGTTGAGCTGCACTGAAAAGCTCACGGCTCCTACAAGTAGAGCTTTTTGGTCAAAGTCTCTTCGAAGTCTACATGGTACTGTTTTTTCGGATTCCGATAATTGTGACAGGCGATGATCCTGGTCACCTCCTTATGAACATCAATGAGATGCTCACTCCTGTCAAAGAAAACAAACGTTAGAATGGTGAGCCATTTAAAGTTAGTGCTACTTCTATACCTCTTGTTGCCTTTCATTATGGCGTTTGTCAGTTCCTTTAAGTAGATGGAGCAATGTCGTCCTCCCTTCAGTTGCTCCTCATTGGTCCAGCAGTGACTCCAGAACATGTCTTGTGGTATTGACGGTCCATCCATTTCCAGTTCATCATCATCCCACTGCGGTTCCCTTGAGGACTCCGACTCTGAGGCACTGTACCTCTGGATGAAGAACATCTTCGGCTTGCCAGTCATTACCGGGCACACAGAGAAGTGATGTTTGACCTTGTTCAGACTCAAATCAGTTTTGCAGCCTTCAGTCGTGAGGAGGCGGACCGCAGTGCCGCGGCTGATGATGCAGCAGACAAAGCTGTCACCAACAAGGTTTGCTTTGCCTCTGAATCTCTCAAGAGTTGAAAGTGCTTCTTCCGCTGTCAGCCATTTGTGAAGTTCAACCTTAAATTGGAGGGACGTAAACGTGTGCTCCAGCATTTCTGAGAAACAAAAGTAAAGTGTCTGAAGCTAAACATTGAGCATATTTTGGGCCTTAATATGTGAGTCATTTCTCATCTTACCTCCATCATAACCCACACAGTCTATTATTAGGCAGACTCCTCTGGGGTTACTCTGAAAACTATACCCATCCAGTGGACTCTACAGGGCATTGAAGAAAGCACAAGCTTCAAACAACAACAGTGTATGCTGTAAAATACAACACAGAATGTCACTTCTCACCTGTCTGCAACTTTTCCTTGAGACGAAGGCTTGCACGTTGTTTGTTGCTGTAATTAGACATGTTGGAAAAATTAATAGACAAAAGATTCTGGGGGCGTTTCTTTGATTCCTCACCACTGGTTTGGAATGTCTCACACCTCCGTTGTTGCACAGAGCTCTCAGGTTTTGGACTCTGAAGAAACAACCTTTATTAATGAAAAATATCAATAGTGGTTTCATAAAGTTGTACGAACCGTGACGTGGGTTTTCTGGTGAGCTGCACACAGGTCAGATCGATTGACTGTAAAATAACAGCAGATTCATCAAAGACAAAGGAAAGATGAAAGCCTTTTTGAATTCCGACAATGAAGACGTTGAATGCATCACTTCCTGCTTAATTTTTTACATCTATAGTAAACCTTTTTTGTTTTTGCGCTCATATTTCAAAAGATTATCTTATTACATTGATTATTAAATGGGGTTCCCTGGGGCTTGATCCTTGTACCCTGAATTTTAGTTTAGACATGAGGACATGAGAATATTAAAGCATTCTGATCCAGTAAAAAAAAGTGAATTATATTGCACATCGTTCTATTTTAAATGCCTAGTAGCTTCATCTGCTAGACTTGTTCAATATTTGGATTGCAGCCCGCAGCACATTTTTCAAAGACAGCACCAGGTCCCTCCAACTATCTGTGAAATAGAGAAAGTTTCCTTCACATTTTTTACCAGCGTACTCTCATTTTATTACACCTGAGGGTTACATTGTAATGACAGTCTCACCAATAAGTACCTCTGTTTTATGTGTCATAGCTAATGATCACATTTGACAACTATTGCTCACAAATGTGGACTTCCTAACACATATTTGATCAACCACTCATCCTACTTTAGCTTAACTTCTTGCTGCAGAGGTCAAATTCCAGCAAACATAAGTTGTTACTACTACAACAATAGAAATCTTCTGACATACATCATTTACAACATCTTGGATGTAGTAATATTGAAAATCAGATATATGAATCTTACCATTGCGCTTGTAATTCCTCACTCTCATTGCCAGGTCGATTCTGCCGATGTTTTCCAAACAATTTTCAATCAAGTCAACATTTTCGGGTGAAACTTCATCCAGCTTCTCCAGTGCAATAACTATATCGAGAAAACTCTGCAGAAAATGGTGGGAAAACATTATGAAAGAAATGTTTAACATTTACAAACACAAAGATGAATGTGTCATCACCTTCATTTTGGTGGTGTCCTGGCTAAACTTCCCAGAAAATAAGAACATAAGATCGTCCAGGTCGTCTTTATCCAAATCCTCACTTAAATTATCCATCAGGACTCTGCAGGAGGGCAACAGTAGACCACAAGTTTACTTAGATATGAGACAAATCTATTAGAACGTTCCTGGTTCTGACAGTTAGATTAGATTAGACGCCTTTGTTAGTCCCACAATTGGGAGAGTCAACATGTCACAAGACAACAAAGACACTGACACATATCAAAGACATTTAAGGTACACAACAAACATCATAGACGTCCACAAAGCATCAGCAAAAAAAAGTCTTTGTTTTGTCACTAAGAGACACCACAGTCCTTTGCTGTAAAGTGGAAGAGGGAGCTGGAGGTTCCGAAGAGATGTTGGGGCAACATGGCTGCTCAAAACGACAGTAATAGTGAAGCCACATGCTGTCAAACAACACAAGACAAATAAATAATTACCCATAATATATAAACAAATAGCATGGCAAAAAAAAACATAAGTAAATCAAAAATACATGGATCATGATAAATTATAGAAACAATAAATAGATAGATAATAAACGAGTTTAGTGACCACAAGTGACCTTGTGACTGCAACCTCCTGACATTTGTACTTTCAGCATTTCTTTGGGGAAGTGCTGATCTTTCAGTATGTTTAATTTCCCCTTAGTGATTTCCAAGAGCTAAATAAACCTGTTAATAATCCGATCATTTAGATAATAAAACCACATGCATGACTGTTTAACTTTCTTTTTAAATGTGTCTGCACATTTAATACTTATGCTCAACTGTATTTTATTCACGGATTCCTGTCTCTTATAATCTTTATGCTGCAGTAATAACATGTTTTACTAGTGAGATTTCTTAATATTAACTTTTTGTTTCTCTTACATTTTGTCTATCTACTGCAAACCCTTACCTGAATTTTGGTAACGTTGTCCTATTCATGAGGCTCTTCTCTATCTGATCGCTGTGGATTCCAAACCTATCTCTCAGAATATCTATACGACCCAAACGCATGAATATTTCTGTTAAAAACAGCTCCGAATCGTTTGAACGCATGACTTCACTCGCTAAAAACTCTTCCAGACACGGAAGTGTCCGGTCCAGGTCAGATGTTCCGCATAAAAACAAGCATCTCCTCCGTTCATCGCCGCTGAGTAACCCAGACAGTAGACGGAGCCTCTCAAGCTGCGTGTCCTCTGAATGAGACATGATGATAAAATACTACAATTTCACAATCCCTTAATGGCTGGCGTCGGGCGAAAGAGCAAAAGTGAAACCGAAGTGACGTATGTTATGATGCGACACGCCCCCTTTTGTTAACTGTTGTTGGACCCTCAGTCAGAAATTATAGTGAATCTTTTTTTGACAAACTCCCATGCCTAAAAAGATTTGTGCCTAAATCTTCCAGATTTATTCCTGTTTTAGGCTGACTAACTTAGTATCCCAGGTGCAGGTCGGATCAGAGCCGACCCTACGGTCCATCCAGACCAGAACCTCCCGTCACAGGAACAGCTTCTTCCCCTCGGCCGTCAGACTGTTGAATTCGTGAACAGCCTTTGTTGTTTATTTTATTTTATTTTATTTTTTTCTGTCAGCACTTTATTCCAAAACACTTTCCTAGTTGGTGGGATCCCCACTGACCATGGCAATAAATTTGATTCTGATTCTGATTTTGATTCTGAAAATACATTTTGCATTTTGAGCGTAAATGAGTGAACCAGCGCGCCATTTCAAGACTCACTCCCTCAAGTCCACAACAGTAGTGCTTAATTGTTATAGGATGCAATGTCCACTGAAGGATGTAGATGAGGTCCAGCCTTAGGCAACCAATGAAGCCGCAAATGAGGTGAGATGCTGTGACTTTAAAATAATAATTCTCTTATTACATATTATTTACTGTCACCTTGTATACTGTTGAGTTCCAACTAGCTTTATTTTAGCCGTGTATTTTTAAGGTACGTATTTAATTAAATATGTTCTAAAAAGATAGGAAATGGAATGGACACGGGTGTTGTTAATATAAAATTTCCTTATTTATGACACACTTTGACTGTTGATAACTTTAATAACTTTGGCCAAAAACTTGAAGTTGATTGTGAATCAAATTGAGTGCAGTGGTAACCTGAACAGGATGTCCACTCCCTGTTGCCCCTGTAAACGTACCTAACCGGGATATTTTTATAGAAAACGAATGGATGAATTGCATCATTCATTCCAAGAACTACAACTGAACCATTCATTTGCCTGGTTAGAAGGTTGGACTTCACCCCTCACTGACTACATGTAAAAGTCCAAGGGTCGCGTGAGGCCCCAGGGCCACACCTTACCCATTGCATTCCTGTGATCGCAAATGATGAATTCACATACGTCTTTGAATGTCGGGACAGGTGGTTTCACGATAAGTGGCCAACATGGAATTTCTCTAATATATGCCATCGGGATTTATAATTGACCAGAACCGAATTCGACTCATTCCAGGAAAAAGAACAATGCGGATTATTGTAAACATTTGGGATTTGTAGAAGCGCACGCTGTGTTGCTATTCTGAACCTATTTCAAGCTGATTGTTTTTGTCCGATAATCTTGAATGCATCACTGGTGCTCGGCTCAGTCGGGGGAACGATCTCTCTCAGGCTCAGTCAGCAGCACCATTGCAGTGTGGAGCGGTCGTACAGAGGAGGTGCTGCTCCCACCAACGGGGATCTGAAGGAGTGAAGACACTTGATCGGGGTGGGCGCCCTGAGCAAGCATCAGCCGTATGCCCCTGACGACCACCGCCTGACAACCAGCCGCTGCTCCAGGTGAGTCTCAACAGTTGGAAGCTCAATAAAAAGACAGCCAGGGATTCTCAGGTAGCCGCAGTCAAGTGCTGCTGACTGGGCTCTGCTGATGGATCCCCGCGGGGAGGAGGTTCCAGCGGGCACTAACTCGGGAGTAAAGCGTTGTTTCTACGTCACATAGTCGCCCAGTCGTGTCGGCCTGGTCACGACTGAGGTGGTGGATGTCTGTCAGCTGTCACGCCGAGCCCAGCCTAGCTAAAGGGGCTAACGCCGCTTTATCCGCGTCACTGACGGGTCCAAGCTGTCGTGGCAGCGGGGAAAGATGGTAGCTAGCCGCCGTGGCTAGCACCCAAGTGTTCCGAGCTAGCAGCGGCGCTCAAGGTAACCCAAAACTGCGGCTCAGGTCGTGTTGGAACTTGAAGTAATGTCATGTTCTCTGTTTCCACTGTCGCTCTCGGCTGTGTGTTTTGCTCGTCTGCACGCACGCATCCTTTTATTTACTGTTGAAGTTAACTTCACCTTGATGGGAAGGTTTAAGGGGAGGTGCACCATAAGCAGATGAGTTTGAATATTGTGATCTGTTTTAATCATGTTTTGAATATTTGAGTTGTTTGCTGTTCACACAGTTTCAGTAGGCAGGTTATTATCGGACACTACTAAGCTTAAGTACTATTATATAAATCTCTTGTAGTGAAATACTAATTTCAGACTGTGAAAAATAAAAGTATCGACCTAGCTATAAAGACTACAGGTATATCATTAAGTCATACGGTATATGACATGAATGTAAGACGCGGGGATGTAATCTCATGACAAAAACATTCTTATTCAAGATGCTAAAAATACTTTTCCTCATATGACCATCCTTACATACTATCACAATGACGAAGTACATTATTTGTTATTGTTTAGAGTCTCAGATCAACCAGCGCAACCCGTCCTCTGAACTCAAGAACTATTTCAGATGACAATTATTCTCGTGGCATTATGCTTCGTGTGCTTATTTGCATAACACAACTCACAGTCTGCTCTTGTCTTAATAGTTGACTTACGAATGATTAAGTGTGGCCTTCTTATCAACTAAGCATGTGCTATTTTTTATATTGTCACTCATAAAGGGAAGCAGATATAGGGAGAATAATGTATGATACGATCTTAATGGTAGTGATGTTCAATGAATGTTGTTTTTCCCATTAATATCTGGTGTGTCCAACTCAAAGATCCAAGGGGGGTGAAAGTCTTGATAGAATCCGTTGCCAAGTCTCCGTTTTAATTCTATTTCTCTATCATAACAATGTGGTTAGTTTCAAAATATACAGCATCCTGCCATTGTCCTCATCAAATTCCTTCTAACCAGTTTTTGGAATTGTCCCCATCACTTATTGATTTAGATTTAAATGAAGTACCAGGAAAAAGAAGTTGATGAAGACGATGGGATTAAGGAGGGTATGAAGAGAAGAGCTATGACTAGAGAGGATGTGCATGATCGCCTGGTGGTGAAATTGACTTGCCGTGGAACTTCAAAGGAAATTCCTGAAAGCAAAAGGATTATTGGTGTACATTTCCCTACTTCCTACAAAACAGCCAGTTGAGTGGTTAAACTATGTGTTGGAGGTCAAAGTTTTGTGGCGTTAAACTTAGTTTTCAGAAAAGTGTATGTATTTTCGACTGATATTTAACTTTCCTTGTTATGCAAGCATCTAAGGACTTTGTACTGAGGCTTGAGCTGATTCTTTCTCAAAAATAGATTCGAGGGACCATATCTCTGTGACATGGTTGGCTTTAGAACTACATTCTTTTGTATCTTGCCAACATTCAGCCATTTACCCTGAGTTCTACTTTTTTTAGCTGGTGTATTCCTGTAGGGATTTATCTATAATCGGAGCAGCAGTGTATAGAACAACACTCCATTTACCTACTTTAACTATCCAGTGCAGTTCAGCTGTGACATAAGGAGCTAAATGGTGTCTCATATTAAATTCCCTTGCACAATATGATGGTAAGTGATGCACAGCCTTGTGTGTGAGTCATCTGCAGCGGTTGTGGTGTTACTAAGGCGCCTCCACACCAAAACAAAACGGGAAAACTGTAGTGGTTGTTGCCGCCCTACTGCCTCTGGTGATGAACACACTCCAGGGATCAAAGCAGTAATTAGCATTGCATGGATTATGGTGGGGATCATTTCGATGTTTTCTTCGTTTCCTGACTTCACGAAGACGTTTTCTAATGCACTGTTAAAACTTCATATCATGTTAGCTTCATAAGTGGGAAAAAAGTCAGTGCTCACGTTAAACAGCCTGATCTGTGTGTGGGTAAAATAGAGGCTGGATTTCTTCTTTACTTTTGCCTTTTAAAACAGAAGTACATATCATACTGAATTATGCAGGAGACTGGAAATTCAACTCCCTGCTTATCTTACAGAATGTAAAGACAAGCACCTAATTCACATTTTAACTGTATTTAGATGTCATTTCATGCATGCAAATGCCCACTCAAGTCTTGCTTTCATGGAACTTTCATGGTCAGTTTTAGATGACAATAAAAAGATGTCAATTAAGCATGCTTGCTGAGGCAGTAATTCTTTCTTAGTGTTGCCCATGTTGCTATGGTTTCTATAGCTGTCTAGAATTATAGCAATGTATGTTTTGGAATAAACTGCCAAATGCATACAAATTTGCCAATATAGTGTCTTCGCTTGTTGCTGCAAATAAAGGACATCAATTTTGCTGGTCTTGTTTGCCTAAATGTCATGACTCTTTTCTGCAAGGATTCCCATTTTCGATATTGTGTGATGCAGTCATGCCATCTAGAAAACCTTTGACATCTGTTGAGAATTGATCCAAAGTTAGACTTCCTATGTCACACTTCTATGCATTGTTTCATGAAAGGCAGTCAGGTTAAGTGAGTGATCCTTTTCAGTTTATTTTTTTCTTGTTTTTCCGCTGACTGACAACTAAGAAAACACTGCCTAATACTCCTCATGACCCGGAGTCTAAGCCCCCTGATTGGTTTAGCTCCAAAATGCTCTCAACCGATCAGTCGAGTTGTTAATCACTATCACTTGCTATGCTCTTAATGTGGCTTGTTATCAAGTCAAGTTTTCCAGGATTCATAATCGGTCAAGTCCATGTCAGTAGCTTCCCACAAGAATGTGGGAGTGTTGCTTTGGTGAGAGTAGGATAGCCTTCGGTAGGACATGTATTAAACATTGTGATCATTTACGCACTATTAGCAGAATGTGCTGTTTGAGTAGTTTAAATTTGTGATCTGATTTTGAGCAAAAAATACATCTGTTGAGCAAAATTATTTTGTTCCTGTTGTGACTGTGTTGCCCACCTGTTGTCTGCAGGTTCTCTTTATCAAAAATAATAAATAAGCTGGATGCGTTGTTGGCAGCCAGCGAGATCTTTGCTGCAGCTGAGTCAACACGTTGCCAGGTATGAGGTCTGTCTCTGTGTTGGTTGTCACAATGTGCAGTGTGGCCCCCTGGTTCCAGCGCTCTTGAGTGTCTTGTGGCGCTGACAGGCAAACGTGAGTTCACACTTGTCTCTCCAGAGGGTGGAAGAGGCGGAGTTGCATAATGTCAGGCTGATTTGCAAATAAACGAACGTATCATTATTCATTTGTTCAGTTGCAGTGAAGCGCATTTTGGTTGTAAACACTGCAGCAGCAAATGTGGTGTATTATGTTTTCACTTGTTCTTATGTTTTCACTTCACTGTGGTGATTATCATTGATTTCATGTCACATACTAATGCAGCGGCTTAAGTAGCAGTCTCAAAATGTATTTGGAATGTTCGGTGTGCTGCCAAACAGTGCGGCCATAATAGATTTGATTAGACTCACTCCAGAGTCCCTGAAGGTGAGTAGTGTCTTTGAAAGGGTTGACAGGCTTTTTCATTGTTCTTTTATGACTGCACTACTCCACCATGACACAGACTCTGGCCTGTGTTTTCGCCTGCACTTTAGAAGCTTTGCCAAGTATTGTTTTGCTTAGAGATTAATAATGCTAATGGGTGTGCCCAGTCCATTTTATTTGTTGTAATACTAACATATGTATTAGCTTTCTCTTTGCCCATCAGAAGACAGCAAGTCGCCGTCCTCTGGCCAGACCTATTTTGTGTGACTTATCTTTCCATTTCTATCCTTTTCCTCTCCTCCTTTATCACGTGTGAACCTTTAGGTTTTCTTTCCCTTCATTTGCTTGGCACTTCCATTTCTCACATTCTTCCTCTCCTCTCTGCAGTATGTCACCAAACAGCTTGGCCTCCCTAACTTTATCTCCTAACTTTACTTTTGGGCATTGTATACTCAAAGTTACTTGAGTAACTTTACTCAACTTTGAGTATATTTTGCATAAGAATCACAGGAGTCAAAAAATATAAGAAGAAAAAAACATTTATGAGTCGCACTGGACCATGAGTTGAATTTTCAGGGATATTTAGTTTACAAAATGTGTTGCATGAAGCGGTAACACCTCTTCCACTAAAATTGCTCAACTGTGTAGCCATTCAAGAAGCGAGCTTACTGAGAAACTAAGGAAGCTAAGGTGGGCGTTTTGACATTTATTGCAAGTAAATAAATATCATTCATTTGCAGCTGCTCTCACCCAAAATCAAGCTTTATAAGAGTGATCTGTGGAATTTCTGTAGTGGGTGTGTTATGACTGCAAGAGTGAAGGTCAAGAGCTCAGGCACCTTTTTTGTTTCGGTCAAAAAAATTCTTGGACTCATGGAAATTATTGCAAACAGCAAGTGTGGTTTTTGTGCTTAGCAATAGCTATGTCTTGTAACTGACAGTAGCTTGAATGGACAATATCTGGATTCAGTTTGTTTGGAGGGGAATTGTCGACTTTTGTCATTGCAACACAACCTTAAAGTACCTATTATTGTGTGATTTTGTTGGAAATGGCAGCAGCTTAGACCATGTTATGGAATTTGTCTGACAACTTGCTCTGCCACTTTTGTTCTGTGCCCATATATACACAAGACTCGATCAAACTGAAATGCAATTTCAGTTTGTTTACATTTCGCCTGGAAAACAGTGCAGTTAGGTTGTGCTAAACTTTAATGCTCATTAACAGAACTTGACAATTAAAAAAAAGTCTGTGGTGACCTCTAGTCTAGTTAGTTAGATATTGAGGATGGATTTACCAAGGTTTGATTTGCGACAACACCCTCATGCTGTATGGATGCGCCTTTTCTTTCTCGCTTCTAACCTCCTGCTCAGCTTGCTGGTCACGATTTAGCGCCTGTCTGAAGTTGAGTAGGTGCCAAAGCCCAGTTGATTTCTGGACTCTTTGAATTAGAGCCAGTGACTCCTTGTTGTCATATAATGACAAATTTGGGCTGGGAAAGTGCTGAAAAAGGACTGTGGTAACCGGGATATGGTTGGAAATAAGTGCTTCAGAATCCAGCCGGCTGTTTAGAAATCTTTTTAATGTATCCTGTTGCACTGATATGTCAAGTCCCATACATTAGGTGGCTGTAAATTTCCGAGATCATCTTCTGGGTGTCGCATTGGCAAGATAAACTGGGCAGAGCTGGTTTACTTATGCTTATTAACTTGGCTAGAGCTACTACAATTCTATCAATATCTGGGTTATGTAATTTCCGCCATCTGCTACAGTGCACCATGCGGAGCCAAAATGTTGTTGTCATTGTTACTGTATTTTCACACAACACTGTTGGTTGTCGTTTGAAGTGTTTTGGGTCTGTGTAGTGTAGGCTACACCCTTTTCAAATGCGGTTCAAAAGGACTTTGAATAAGAAGTGAATGAATGCACTGCCTCTCCACAATCCAGGATGTGGACATGAATGTGTGGTCTGCCTCGCAGGTCATGAATTCTCAAGGTGGTCCATTGAACAGACTACTAAGCGCCTTATGTGTCAATGTTTGCCCTCTTTCCTCTGGAGTAAAGTTAAATGCTAATCTCTTTCCACACTCTATGAACACACTGTCAGCAGCAATGCTAAATACTGTGGATTTAGTGGTCATGTGCCTGCAGTTTGAACGCTCAGTGAACTTGTGGCTATGTTGACACTTTTTTAAAGGTGCAGTCAGTCATTTCTCAAGGGATTGGTTGATGAATAACACATAGGTGTGGCTTTATCTTGAAGTGTCTGTGCTCTAAAAACAACGGAAGCAAGATCCAGCCCTGAGGGTGAGTAAACTGCTAGAATCATGTCATCAAAGGCGGTGATATTATTATTATGAGTCATAAGATAGCAATAATATCATTGTCTTTATTGCCTTGTATTATTATGGATTAAACCTTTCCAGTTTATGGCAACATGGGGCCGGGTCACTGTCGTATTCAAACTGTGTGTCGGCATTTGCATTTGAAACATTTGCTTAGGATGCAGGCAGAACAAAGTCTGTGTTCACCTGCGTGTTTGAATGTTGTGGCTCACCTTGTTAATTTGTGGAACCCTGAGCGTGTGTATACTTGGCTGCTACACAGACCCATCCCAGCACGTCTGGCCCTGCAGCTGCAGCAGAGCTAATTTTAGCCCTGGATGTGCGTACGCCTCAGTTCCCTCCGCCTAGCCTATGTGAGATGAGAGAGGGATGAGGCAGAAAGAGCAGCTAATTCTTACTCAACCCTTCCCTTTCCACTCCTTTCTCACCTCCTCTGTGCTTCAAAGAAGTGCTTATTTAATCTTTCAGTCTGTTTGCATGATTTTTTTGTGTGTGTGTGTCCTGGAGGCAGCACTATTGATCTCCTCCGGATCATTTATTGAGTGCGTACTCTGTCAGCCAATGACCTTTACTCGCAAAAAAGCCAGAGCATCATGTTGATGCATGTGACTGGTCACTCGCTGTGTGAGATGATCTTTTCATATTCTGGCAAATTGGCAGTCCAGCTTTTCTATTTATAGATCCTCCACGGACATTAGACAGCCTACTCCACCGGTGAGTAGCTGGTTGTTGTTACAAATCTGGGCGGCACGAGATGGAGATTATGCCGGTTCATTGTGGTCAGATGGCATTAGTGTTAATCTGTTAATCAAGAGAAAGTGTCTGGATTATGCATGCGGGTATGATGGTGGGGAGATACTGTACATACTGTACTGTGAAAATGAGCAATATTAATTAGAGGTGTTTCCTAAAGAGGGTCGTGCCATCTGAGTGCCATCCCTTTTTTTTTCTTTTTCTTTAATCGAACCCGTTTTGCAGGCAATGTGTCTCGAGAGATTTATTTTCCAAGTTTCTTGACCTCAATTATGGTGTGAGCTCACTGCATTAAAGAGGGGTCCAACGTAATAAATACAAATGTGAGGCGATGAAATGTGTGTTTGAAGCCACTTCAGAGATGGGGTGAGCTGCTCGGTCGTCGCCCAGGGACTAGGATTTCCTCTGATGTTAAAACATTGGACCCGGGGAGGATGCTATTGCTTGCCCCTGGAAGATTTCCCAACAATTCATCTGGCTGAAGACTGTTCAGAGCCAAGTGACAGATCAAACCTGAATGTTTTGTTGTTTTTGTTGTTTTTTTTGTTGTGTTGTTTTGTTCAGATTTGGCTCAACATAAAAGAGGTTTGTTGTAAACCTTTTCTAGCCAAATATACTTGTGGAGACGGGCAAACAAGGCAACCCGTGTCATGAACTATGACCCCTTAGTTCAAGGCGATAATCCCAGTGCTGTGATCTGCTTTAACATGGTGAAGAGAATCTCATTCTTATGTGTCCGTCCAGCTCCTTCTCTGTGTAATATTTAACTCGAGTGACCCAGTTGTTTCTTAGCTAAACAACAATGCCCTGCCTCCGTTATCATCAGCATAAGTTCTGCATTTAGCATGTGAGAGGTTTACTTTTAGTTAGTCAATGACTGCACATAAGTTTTGGTAGCTTTAATCTCTTAAGAATGTCTACTTCACAACTGATGTGTGATGAATAACCATGATATTAAGTCTGAATTTCTATCGCTGATTTTTTTTTTTTGCCTTCATCATTGTAGATTAAAATAAATTGTAGTGGTAGTGTTGGTTACAAACATTAAACATCAGGGCCCGACAAATAATTTACTCGATGTGCAATGCTTCAATAGCTTCCATTAAAAGCATAAAAACATGTCACAGTGCCAAAGACAAACAAGCTGTGATAATACTTTGCTTAAATGTGTGGGTTCTTTTCATTTTTCACATGGAAAATTTGCTGATGCAATTCCAGCAAACTACTGTATAATTGTCGTGTATCATTGACATGATGCTCACTAAACATATATTGTTGAATGTATAATAAATGCCAGTTGAGTCATGAAGTTATCCTGTGTTATATTTTTAACTTCCTACCAACAGTTCCCACTTGTTGCACTGCGTCAGTTCGTCCTCATGACACGTTCAATGCAGTCCCAGTAAAATCCATACAGTTAGAATTCGTCAACATTTCATTCATTCATTCATTCATTAACTGGATCCTGGGAAGCTCAGAACACTAATGTCTTGATAACTACTAGTATTGGCTCATCCTCCTGCGTATTTCCAATACATTCTTTCTCAAGGTAACTGTGTTAAATTGCTCTGAAGAGTTTATCATGAGAGCTGTAAATTCTTTTTCCATCGTTGTTTTATAGGACATGTTGGTCACGGTGGGCTGACTGAATCTGAGGGGAACTGGACAGTGAGAAATGGAACAAATAGGCACAGATCTTGCTCAAACTAAATAATTCATGGCCGACTGAGCCAAGCTGACCTTGAAAAATCTTCAATGTGGAACTGTTGATACCAGCTCATTTAGGACAGGGGAAGTTGACACTGACACACACACACACACACACACACACACACACACACACACACACACACACACACACACACACACACACACACACACACACACACACACACACACACACACACACACATTCATGTTTGTATTGCTATCCTTGTGGGAACATTGTGAGGTTTCTCATTGACATAAAACCCTAAACCTAACCATCCAAAACACATGGCTAACCTTAACCAGGTCTGAACCAAACTTACACCTAATCATAATGACCCAGTTATTTAGAAGTTTTAATCTTCAGGCTGTGTCTGGATGAATTTGTGTGTCATATACAGCACTGCTGCTGTCCCATGAGAGGTAAATGAAGGCCCTTGAGAGGGATGTTTGCGCTGACTGGCATGGAAGCAAATATGGACATTGCTCTGAGCTCCAGCCTTGGATTAACCGACAATCCCTGTCTAAGGGGGAGCAGACATGACTACCGGCTAGTAGACTTCCATTATTGAGCTGATTGTGAATCTAGAGTTTCTCTTAACTGTTTGTTTGCTGATGGCAATGCTCACATCAGTGTGGATTCGCTGAAAGGGAAAAACACTTTTTGGAGGATCCAGTTCAGGTTCAATTCCACCTCATAATGTGCTTCATGGATTTACAATTGGTGGGTGAAAGGAGTTTTCCCAAGCTTGAAAGGAAAGACAAAAAGCACGTTGTACAGTATGTATAACGACTGCTGGCCGATGCCCTGGAAATGGTCAATACATTAAAAGCTTTGTGTTACATTGTTCCGCCATATTTTCTGTCTAATTCTCAGTTTGACAACATCATTGTTATTTAGGCTCCTAAGTGCTGTAAACAGGATGGGTTGGCACTCTCAGATTCCACAGTGAGCTCTGCCTTGGGACAATGAGCCGGTCACTCATGGAGGAAGAGTTAATGGAAAGTTTGCTTATTGTCATTGAGAAAGCCTCATTAGGCATGTGACATATTTAGTCAACACTGACAGCTAAATACAAGCACAGGAGTGTGAGCCGAGGGGAAGTGATCAACTGAGGAGGAACTATGCACATGCATTCATTCAACGTGCAGGTTTACTTTCGCAGAACTATGAGGGGTGGGTGTTTTGGAGTGTTGAAAAGATCATGAGGTTGACGAATAAGAACTTCTTTTACTCTGTGTTGGTCCATATTAGTGAGGAGTTGTTTTGTCTGTGCATGTTTTTTTCTTTTCAAGGCAGTATTAACACAGTACATGAATGTTGTGGATTGTTATATATGTATATAAATATTTTTTTTGACAGTAGCAATGATGAATCCATTATTTCTTCAGGTCGTTTCCCTGACAAATCCAACTGTCCACACAAGTCTTAACACATTCTTTCTGTATTTAATCAAATTAACTATTCTGAATTTCCTGTATACGTTCTATTTGTAGAACAAGCCAGTATATATAATATAATATGTTTGTCGTCTCATCTGATTCCTTTCTTTGTGTTCTGTTGTTCATAGACATCATCAATGTGGCGCTGTCTTTCTCCTTGCAGCGTTCTGTAAAAATGCAACCTTTCCCTCAGCGTTTAAATCTAAACAGCAGCATTGTCTTTGTTTTTGGGTGCCACTAAAATACAGTATCCACTTCCTATAATATATGATATGTATCCCTATAAAGGAGTGGTGATACGATACAGTGCAATATATTGCGATACTGTTGAGCCATATATTGTAATAAGAACCACAATTTTAAGGGTGAAAATCAGATAATGTAATACAATATTGTGTGCTTGAAAATGAGTTTATTCTTTTGTCAGTCCAGTTAGATTTTTCTGTTAGATTTTGCACAGAGGAATGAAAGAAGAGTGAATGAAAAAATGATATGTATGATATGTAGAATGAAGTATTTAACAAGTCTCCATGTATTTAATATTGATCTAGCTTGTTTAAAATATCAAGACAATTTCACACAGTCAGGTATTGCGATATTTCAGCAAAAACATACGATATAATATTTGAGTGTATTGATATTTTCTTACATGCTGGCTACAATTCACAACCAGACTCTGATTAATATGGTCTTTCGTACTTGGAAGTAAAATGACATGGCTCACACACGCATCTTGACACAGTCTGTCAGATTTGTAGCTATCTTGTTTTGGCTATGCACCGATGAACCTTTATTCTGACTCCTGGCATCAATATTATCCACCAAACATGGGCGCCTCTGGCCGCTTTGCCCTCTTGTTGGGACTCATTTGAATTGTTTAGAAGTCCTTGGCTGTTTTCAGACATGACACTGTCCCTTGGTTGCCAAGACTCTTAAATTTTGTCTTGGACTAGAACTGAGATTTTAATTTTTGCCCTTTTCTTTTGTTCTTCCAGGTGTCCATCACTGACTGACAAATGTGTGAGTCTGCGGAAAACCATTTTATCTTCCTTGTGAAGATCTGAGTTGTGGGGCACTGAGGTAAAAGAGCGTATTGTTTGAACAAACTCATGAGCATACATTTTACAGCTAGTCTGACTGAAGTTCTTCGCTAACTGTTTAGATAATACTTTTACCAATGTTCTTCTTAGCTTTCAATACATTAACAAGCATACTGTGTTTTCAGCAACTTGCACTTTTTATCCTTCACATGACTCTGTGGCTCCATAATCCTGTGCAGTTTCTGCACAGACTCTGACACTTTGACATACCGGGGGAAACGTATGAGTCAGCTTTTCAGGAAGAGCTGAACAAGCTCAGTAAATTGAGCGTTTCAATCCATGGTGAGATTGGAGGAGTATGTTCTTGCAGAAACATCCCGACTCAGTAAATAGTCAGAGCACCGCCGACCTTGATACAAATCCTCAGTCTTGCTCTTCTAAGCCTGTTTTGTAACACATTTAGGCTAATCTGCACAATTCCAAGAGTCGGGCGTTTAAGTTGGATTTGTTTTTAAACGGGAGCTCAAAAACGACTCTGAAATAATGAGTGTAAACTGGTTGTGCAGCTGTTTTTCATTTCTCACTCGGCCAAAAACAACAGTTGATGATTTGTCTGTTTTCCATTGGCTTTAGTCCTACGTGGCTCATCATTGATACTGAACACAGGTTAAATAATAGTGTCAAATGAGGTGCTATGACTTGGGGCAATGGTGGCGTTTAATTCTGCCAAAACACAATTTTGTGGGTTTTCAGTAATTGCCGACATGATTTGAAATGATTGTAACTCCTTGAAGGTTCATCCTGTGTAGAAAGTTCAAATGGTGAACCGGAGCTTTTAGCTTGTGTCATTGTCATTATTGTCGTCCCCAGTCCAAACACAGGGCAGATTTACCATGTTGCACCGCCTTGTCATCCAAGAGTTGTGCAAGCTTTCTGTTACAATAACTCCTGAATGGTCGGTGCAATAAAAAAAAATTCTATGGAATGGAACTTAAGCACAATGTACGATGCACATGCATATATATAGATGGTTAAAAACAGTTGTTACATTAGAAAATGAGCTGGAAACTGAATATTAAAATTGGTATTATTCATGTCATTTTAGAGTTGAAATTGAACTTTTGTCATTTTTTTCCCCATTTAAACTGGCAGTCAGTCAGCATTATTGCGCAAAAGTGTTCCTAGTTCACCTTTAAAGGAAAAGTAGAGTATAAATCAACAATTTGAAGAATGGACACAAACATTTCATTTATTTAAATTTATTCTGCCTCCAACAAGCACAACCCCCAAGTGCTTTAATACGGCAGAAGACTATTGTTGTGATAAACATTTCTAATTACAGTTTTCCAGTGTTTTGTCACAACAAATGAACCAGTTGGGACAAGTTTACTGTCGATTATAGTCGACATTGTTGTCTGGTCCTTACAGTGTTAATTGTCATATTTAATAATGTGGACTTTGTGTTCATGTCTTTGACCTTGTGCCAGTGTACATTTTCTGCATTCATTGCAGAGGAACTGTTATTATTCACAGCAGAAATCCAGGTGTCGCACTTGTTAATCCTTCCACTTTGAAATGGAAATCTGTGGTGTCTGGCCTGCTCTTGGTCCGTAATCCCATCCAGTCAAAGCCACTTTATGCCAGATTATGTGCTTTGATGTGTCTAATATGACAGCAGCGTTGCAGTATCCATTGGATTGCAGAGAAACTACCGGATCAATATTGTTCATCGTTCATGAAGAACATTGTAGTCAAGTGTTCACTTCTGTGTTGAGTTTGAATTGTCCCAAAACTAAAAGAGGCTCCTCGAAACACGGTCCTTGTCCCGATAAAGTAATGTACATGACTCAGACGCACTTAAATCTCTGGTTTGTATTAATGTATGCACATATCTGTGGTTTTGATGACCAGAATATGTTTTAATATGAATCAGAGGAGAAGGTTTATCTATTCACAAATGTATTTTGTGTTGCTTTTAGGATGTGCAGGGATGAATTACAGACTGTCCTCTATAATTGTATCTGTCTGGATGTACCATTGTAATGAAGTAGTCATAAGCATTTGCATTTTTATCAGACGACTTTGAGTCACTGGAACCGAGGGTTTGTGTGTAGCGAAATTAGAGGCCTACTCAGCCAAATCATTAGTTGTTGGATTGTAAACACATGTAAATGAAAATTTGTGGTCCGTCCTTGACTCTTAATGGCACACTAAATGTCCTTGTCGTCAACCTTTCTACCCACATTTAGATTTGATTATTATTAGATTAGATAATCTTTAGTGTTGTCGTGGTTTATCAGTAATCAAATAGTTAAAATAAACCTGTTCTTCCAGCCGCTCGCCAGACACTGTGCCTTTGAGTGCACTTTGCTTGTATCATTTCAAATGGTTTCTGAGGTCACAAAAAGAATGCTGCTGCTGAATGTCATGAAAACTCAGATTTGAATGTTCAGTTTTCATAACAGACTTCATGTGTAGATTTGTATTCATGTTTTCACTGGAGAATGCAGTCTCTAAACTGACAGCTTATGCAACAGAGTCTTCCGAATCGACCCAACTCCGTCTCATGAAACATACAAATTCTTTTTGATATTTTTATACCCTCATATTGTGAGTGTTTTCACAATGATATTATTGTGACTGATGATAACTGTAATGGGCATAATAATTACAATACTGGTAGCAGACCGATGAAAGATTTATCAGTGAGAAAAAGAGAAAACAAATTTGTTGAAAATGAATTAACATCTGTTATAATGACATCTTTTGTTGTGAATTTGACCTCCAGCTGGGCCTTAATGTGTTTGTCTTTTGTTCGACAGGCAGCAGAGGGGGGTCTCTGATGAAGATGCTGGGTTCAGAGCGCGGTGTTGTCGAAGAATGGCTCTCAGAATTCAAGGTAAAGGCCATGTGCTCTCAATCATGACTCATGCTAGCTGCGTGTTCGACTTGAGGTCAGAGCTGTGCACGTGCGGTAATGAAAGCGGGGAGTGTTCACAAGATGAAGCGGTGCTTACTGAACGTGGTAAGCATAAGCGTTTGCAACCTTAGGATCTTTATACCATTGATATACATTTTAAAATGGCTTCAATGTCGCACCGCTGGAGCAAATGTTAGCTGACATCTGGCCACGTGGGTGGGTGTAACGTGACCGTGGGAAGGTCACCAGCCTTGTCACTGAACCAGCTCATCTTGACAAACAATCAACCGCACTCTCATCAAAGCCTTTGGTCAGTGAAAGAAAACACGCCTTAAAAAGTAAATGTATGCAGTCCTTGTCAAGTGCATTTTCTGATTATGATTTAACACTACATTTTAGTTATGGATACAGAAGGGTGATATAAAGTGGCCTGAGTTGGCTCAAAATGAAGTGTAATATTAAATTAAAGCGCTTGAAAATATTGAATTTTATTTTGGTCTATTTAGGTCACGCCACTTATAAGCTAATAAATATACATTTTGTTAAGCTAATTTGGGCTGTGTTTATCGTTTCGTCCCCGATGTGATTGACCCCTGAATTGGAATAGACTATAGGATCTGTGGTTTACAGCAGTCACTATGGAGGTTTATTTTGCCATCCTCATGAACTTACGTTCCTCCTTACACCGAATTATTTTGTTGCATTACTGACCACTGCTCAAGAGTGAAAGACGATGGTTACGATGGGATAAAAGATGATCTGCGAAATACAAAATCTTGGCCATAGGGGTTTGTCAGAGCACAGTGAATTTGAAAACGGTCGTCCCTAACAGTCCACCTGATAGGGAATATCCTCCTCGACTGACAGGTTGTGCTACAACCTATCAACAAAAACAGCAGAATTTTTCTCAGCATATGGGGGGAAAACTCATGGTCGGGGGTCAAATCCCATTGCAGGGGCCCCATATGCTGCTGTTGGGAACCCTGGTGTTAAATATTAATATTGTGTTCTCACTTTAGCCATTAGTCTTGTTGTTAAATTTCAAATGAGTGATTAAACAAAACTGCAAATTCAGCTGAACATACTGAGGCTCAGGACTGTTTTTATCAGGTGCCTAGCCAAATAACAGACCTGTCCTGTCAGCCTGAGACATGGAGTAGAGCTATTGTTTTCGCTAACTTGCTGCCATGGAACAGTAACAGGGAAAATGACATTAACACAACATTTATAATGTATTTGTGGGGAATAAAGTTTTTATGTGTCTGTGTGTGGATGTGCTGAAGGCCACATGGAAAAAAGTGATTAATGGCGGAGTCCAAGTTAGCGAGCTGTGACAGAAGGGAACACAAATCCAAAAAGAGGATGAGAGTCTGAATAATAGCATGACTCACTATGTGTGTGTGTGTTTCGCAGACCAGCACTTTGGGCTCCATCCGTCTCATACTGAATCTGTGCCGAGAGAAAACAAATGTCCTTCATAATCTTCAGTAAAGACATTTAGAGAAGCGTTTAGCGAACTCTCTCCACCAGATGAAGAGCTTCACATCATGTTTTAATGATGCCCTTCTCCTAAATAGATGTCTTAAGCTCAATTTCTTACGTACACACCTCTCATGATTTAATTTTCCCCGGCAGTGCTGACTTCCCAGAATGCTGACAGCGCTCACAGGAAAGGCTTATTTCACTGCTGCTGTGTTACACATGAATTCACTCAAATTTTAGGTAATGTGAGGAAATTGTTTCCCCTTTAGGCCCAGTGGTTTTGTTAAGGCCCTGTGTTACATGTTGGGACGTAGCGATACTGTAAAGGTAATCACTCACTGTGAGACAGTAGAAGATGACCTAAATGTGACATTATTTGTACCATTTATGTTTCTTTTTCCTTATGACAAATGATCTATCAAATGCAGCACTGTGCCAGCACCTGTCACATCTGTCAAGTAAATAGTTTTGCCTTTTGAATCTTTTAATTAGAACTTTACGTTTGACATTTTTCTTTACGTCGGGTTTCGCTTGAGGAAGGATTATGTAATCGCTAAACAAATTGAGTGATCAATGCTCTTTACACTGCCCCAAGGGCTTGTTTTTATTTGACAACATAGCAAAAGCACTAGTGTGTGTTTGCATCTTCAACCCTGTAGCTCACACACATCACGGAGAAGGAAGTTACCGGGAATTGTTTACGCTATTTTTGAAGCATTTAGTCTCTCCTTGTTCTCACTTTCTTTTCAACATCCATAGAGTTCATTACAGAGTGTGCACGCAGCGTTTACTGGCACGTAGGCTGCAGTTTTTCAAAAACAAAAGGCATCATCGGTTGCATTTGGACGTCACTCATTTATGAAAATTTGAAAAAGCCATGGCAACTGTGGTCACTAGTGATCTTGACAACAAAATCCGCAGTCCAACTTGACCGGGGCCAAGATGAGACTGATTCTAAATGTAGTCGATAGCGAGACAAGAAATGTGATCTTGAGAACAAGACTGATCTTGAGTACTACAACACTAGGTCAAGGACAAACACACATCCTGGTTTGGTTGCGTCTGGGAATGAAATGAGTAAATGGGGATCAGCACATCCAAGTCTGAGGCCAGATTTTCCTAAATATATCAGATGAGTGGAAGAAGCCTTTACTGTAAGAGTCCAAGCTATGAGTAGCCATTATGATGATGAAGCAAAATGAATGATGGCAATTAATTATGCAGGCAATAATACTAATGGTTGAGGCATGATGAGGATAATCACACAGTAAGGACGACTGAAACAGGTTTGATTGTATTATGGACGCTAATAACAACAAGAATGATTTCACAATGATGTCATCACGAGATCACACGACCCAGTGAAAGCATTTCAGTTCTTTAGATTTAGATTCATTATGAAAAAATGTTTTTTTTTTGCAGTAAGAAATACATGTCCGTCTACGTCCGACTAATAGACTTGTGCTTCGATATGTGGTATTCACTTTGGTCTTGGCCTCACCCCCTCCTTGGTCTCTGTATGCTCTGTTCTCAACTCAGGCTCAGGTTCGGTGGTCGCAACTGCAATACCACTAATAATCACATGGTGTTATATATCATAATGCTGGCAACAATAATTCTAAAACTCAAAACAGTGATGACTGACATAATGATGATGGTGATAAGGAAAACTGCCCAGAGCAACCCTTAATAGGTTTTCAGTGGATGTGGTAGGATGGTGGGGCAGACACAGGATGAGGTGTCAGGTTCTTGTTGAGTATATTCTGGCATTCTTGAATCGGAGCTGGGTTTAAGTGCAAAGGAAAAAGGATTTCTGTTTGTCCCTGATGTAAACACACAGAGAGAAATTTCAGTCGATGGAAAGGGAAGTAATCCTCTTTGATATTCTTATTAGGTGTGTACAAATTCTCTCTTTTTTCTTCTTTGGTTTCAGTCTTTACCAGAAACCCACATCCACAGCTACGCAGGCAGCCTTCATTTGAAGAAGTCTTTGGTACCAGCTCTCTACAGAGTCATCCAGGATCCCAACAATGAGGTGAAAGACATTTACATGTGCAGATGCTAGCACTGTCTCAGGGAAATGTGCCCCTTGGTTTTTGCAAGATGTCTTTTTTTAACTGTGTGGAGGCACACAGAGTTCTCCCCAAGATTTGAATTTCTGCAGCAGCTCTCTTCTAAATACACAATTAAATTGGAATATATGATTAAAAACATCAAAGAGTTGCAAATGGACGCGTTTTTATGCAGCTGCATTTCAAGCAAGGTCTGAAGCATCTTCGCTTGTATCACGTAGAACTTTTTATCACTGGTGTATCATGGTTGAATTCACAGCATGCAGGAACCTAAACCTACAACACCTAAACAGTGACCTACAGTTACAGTTAGCATGTTTTTTTTTTCTTCCTTTCTTGTGCTAATGCCACAGAGAGCGTTCCTCTTTATTTTGGGGTCAGCTTCTGTGCAACACACACACATTTCTGTTGTTTGGATGCACAATTAACTGACCCCAGAACAGCTGTCTTTCCATGAGCCACATTTGATTCACGGTAGTGATTTATCTCCCATTACGTCCAACCAGTGACAAAGGGGGAAACTTTCCATTACACATTGTCTGTGTGTCCTTTCTCTGTGTTTGCTTAATGTCACAATGACATTCATTGATGTTTCAAATAACTGCACAGTGAAGCCGCGATAAGCTATCAATGTTTATCTAGTGGTTCACATGAGCTCCCTACAAGGCTGGTCCTCATACAGTATCAGCTCGCAGATTAGTGTCATAGGGTTCATGAGAGGGACACCAAGTAACCCCTAATGTAACACCTGATGCAAAGTGCATAAATTCATTTGCCTTTAAATTGTATTACTACTTAAACTATCATCCATTTTTAGTCAGTATGAGCACTAATTCTCACGATAATTTGGTTTGTCTCTGCAACAAGCTGGATGAATGGACATTAAACAGGCCATTGGTCGTTGGGGAGGAAGAAAATATTGCTACATTCCAATTGTGATACATGATGATGACGTGCTATTTTACGTGCGCTATATTGAAAGTAATTTTATGAAGAAATACTTGGAGATGTTTGTGTTTTTCAGTCTTGGTAATAGACAACGAGATCTGGTGAGCGTTCAAGCCCAGGTCGGAACGTCAGCTAACCACTATGGTGGTTGAATCTGTAGGGATAAAACAAGCATCTGTGACAATGACCGGGGAGCCTAGACAAGAGCTGTGCCCTTTAGTTATGCTAGACTCATGGAGCACATAAACCTATGGTCAGTGCAGTGCCCATGTAGCATCACTGCTAACAGATTATGTCTAATAAATGGATGCAACTCAACTTTAGAATTAACTGTTCCAGGTGTTTTTTTCTTGTTAAAATAATATATTTATGAACAAATATCACAATATATTACGATACATGGTGTTGCCGCATTCCCACCAATACTAGGGCCTTTGTGGTTGACCCCAAAATTGCTCCAAAGGTGTGTCCTGGCATCCTGGCAAGATTTGTACTATTTATACTTGAGAATTATAGGTTGCTCTACTTTTCTGCCCTTCTGTTGTTGCTATGCAAACCAATCATTGCAGTGATGTTGTGGTAAATTGTCATTTAAAAAGTATTACACCAAAGCAAGTTGTTTTAAATCCTTCCAACATTATCTTTGCTTCCCTCTCTTATCTTATCTATCATACCGTGTCCCCTCATGTTTCTCCATCTGTTCCAGCTTTTGGAGCCAGTGTGCCATCAGCTCTTTGAGCTGTACCGGAGCTCTGAAGACCGCCTGCGCCGCTTCACTCTGCAGTTCCTGCCTGAACTGGTGTGGGTTTATCTACGAGTCACAGCCAGCAGAGATCGGCAGAGCAACGGCTGCATCGAGGCGCTGCTCCTCGGCATCTATAACCTGGTGGGTGTTAATCTGGCTCGTCATGGTGAAATGAACACATGACGTAAGCGCCGTGGCAGCATCAGAACGTTGGGAGTTTCTGACAGTACTTCTTCTGACAGAAAATGCTGTTGGAAGTGCGGAAATGCATCACACCCTTGAGCTTTAGGAAAGGTTAAGGTTTAGCCACAAATGTAGTTAATGGAGCTCATGTTAACACAGTCAATTCTAGGTTTTATATCCGAATGTCATTCAGTAGAACAAAAGGAAAGAAGAAAGTTAGAGCTGTTATTCATGGTAG
The DNA here is from genome assembly GCF_027744825.2 of Synchiropus splendidus. Classification (NCBI taxonomy): domain Eukaryota; kingdom Metazoa; phylum Chordata; class Actinopteri; order Syngnathiformes; family Callionymidae; genus Synchiropus; species Synchiropus splendidus. Next base: position 15,094,879 of record NC_071343.1, on the reverse strand, counting down.
TTTTGTTTTAATTCTTCAGAAGTGCTTTCCTTGAAGTTGGGAACACAACAACAGGGTCATTTTGAACGGCCCAAAATTGAGAAGCTCGTAATTATTTAGAAGGCTTTCCAGCCTCCTCTTTGTGGTATTGTATTAATCCTACTATTATTAAACTCATGATACATATTTTCACTTTTTTGGTTGACACAAACGTCACGTTACTAGGCCGGACTTTAGTCACCCTTGTGTTAGCTATTAACTTGTCTTATCTGATGAATTTATCTGCTGCATGGAGTTTGCTCTGATCTGTGATCTAGGCGAGGTACTATTCCTGGTCTTAATGGACAATTCACAGTCGTCAAAACACAATTGTCATAGAGCAGAAGCACCCAACACATTAATGTTGTACACATATGTTGCTGTATTGTGTTGATGTGCATGGCCTACGGATGGGTAATGCTGCTAAGTGAGGCCTGGTGACATGGAGGACAATCCTGAGGGAGAAACCCTTTTAATGGACCTGTGATAGATGACATCACCAGGAAGCACTGTACTGGTAATGGGCGTAGTAAAAGAGATATCAGGAGCAGGAGCTACTTGTGACCAAACACAGCGAAAAGAAGGTTATGCATAATTTATGTCTGTCTACTATTCCACACAGACACAGTTACTAAACCCTCTTTCTTGCTGTCATGTACAAACAGCTCTCAACAGTCTCATCAGTTATTCCGTTTGTCTTATAGGTCAGTGGACTGATAGACTAACCAATTTCAAGAGAGTGAAATCTTTTTAAATTGCTGAGATCTGGTCCAGGAACATTTGTTGTTTCTCAAATTTGTAATGCTGCAGAGATTGTGTTGCCGTCTGGCTCAGACGTTCAGGTGGAGGTGATTCATGAAAGGAATGTCTGCGAGGAAATCACAAGCCTGCATTGGATAACAACAAAAAAGCTTCAGATGTTTTCGGACTACCACTTACTTTCTTTGTTCTTTTACCGCCCCAGGAAATCGTGGACAAAGACGGCAACAGCAAGCTACTTTCCTTCACTATCCCATCACTGTCTAAACCTTCGATTTATCATGAGGTGGGAGCAGCTCTATGTTTGTCTGTCAATATTTATTTTCAGATTTCTTTTTTGCCCTTTTTTTACATGCATACTTGCACTTCGCAGTATAGCTTCCCAGTCTGATTTCGGGAAAGAAAATGAATGAGTCTAATTCCAATGATTATACGCTCAATGTGTTGTGGAGGTGAGATATGTGTGAGTAAAGCTGTTTTGGCATGTAAAGACGGCTTATTAACATTACTGCGGCATCATGTTCTTCTATACTGTAGTCGTAGTCAGGTTAGCGACGCTGCACACTTGAATCTCTTGCAGCGACTGACTTCTAAGCACAGAATCTAATAGGTCATCTTGATACTTTCCTGGTATGGTAGCTTTATTTTTTAATAGTAAGAGACTTGTGACTAAATCAATTGAAAACATGCTTGTGACAGGAACTGCTGATCAGGGACTATTTTCTTCTTCCAAGTGTTGCACATGTGTTGGTCAGTGTTGATGAGACTACCGTGTGTCGTGTACTGACGGCGATTTATCGCAGTAATTACAAGCCTGAAAGCCTCCCTGCTGAGAGTATCAAAAGGATGAAGGTGGAGGTGGATTGGAGGCAGAGGGGGTGCATGAATCAAAGCAACCATCAGTGACTGGAGTACAGCACTTCCCATCACTTGGCATCATCCCCGAGCTACAGGCATTAGCATACACTCCACTTTTTGAATTAATCCACTCTGCTCCTTCTTCCTCTCTCAGAATTGTTCCGACTGAATATCAATTCAATTTGGAGGTGACTTCTGATCTGAACATCATCAGAGTGGAGTGGCCTCGCAATTTAATATCGGTTATTCATATAATTAGTTTCCACTCCATCATTATCTGTCACTGTCTTTTATGTCCTTTTCCTTAGACATGAGCTGTTTAAATTATTTTTCCACAATATCTTAGTCAAAGAAAGACTTGCTCTTGCCCCCAGGATGTCAATGCAAAATTATGTGCACTGAATGGAGTCTAAAGCAACTGGCGTCAAGCTTGCGGTGTATATTGGTTTCGTGGAAACTCCCTGCGCAGAATGTTAGATGCCTTATTTTTCCTGTCTACAATGGTAACTTGGCTCAATGTTCTCAGCATTTTGCAGTTTCACCCCTGGTTTCCATAGAGGCATGGCTGTTGTTGCAACATTTTCAGGCTGGCTGTTACACCAACAGAGCTCAATTCTCCTGTTCTTGTGAGGATTTCAATGTTGCATTTAAAGGCAACAGTAAACCTTATGGACGTAGCTTGGGAATTATCCGATGTCCTTTAGATGTGTTGCCTGAGAAATAATCTAAAAGGCTGTGAAGATGATCGTTGTGATTGCAAGAATTCATAATTCACCAAGCTGATAGTGCCTCTGAGACGGCGACGTCCAAACCTTTCACCATACCTTCATAGTAGCTGGAGGGCTACAGTTATACCGCTCAGGACTGCCATTTTACAATAATTGTAGCCCCGTCCCTAGCAGATTGAACTACTTTTAATGTGACCTGAGAGAAATATCTCATTGTCTGGTCAAATGCATTAAGTGATTCCTGCCACACAGAGCACAGAAATCAATATGTATATATTGTGTCTACAGCCTTCTTGCCTGGGATCTATGGCGCTAACAGAGGGCGCTCTCTGCCAACATGACCTGATCAGAGTGGTGTACAGCGGCCTCCACCCTCAACGGGAAACTTTCACCGCTCAGAACAGGTATCAACTTCCCTAAACGTGATTTCTATGCGCCCGATTGATTCATTAAATGGCCAGCAGAAGAAAATGTGCTGTGTGCGTTTCAAGAGCTGACAACCACTCAGTGGCCACAGGTTAAAACCTTTGCTGACTGTCAAATCCAGCACCCACCTCAGCGCTCTGTGCCGTTCTGCTTCAACAAACGTAGCTTCACTCTTCCAAACCCAACATTTGACCTGTCGTTTACGCCTATTATGTTCACTGCTTCTCTTTCCTGTAACTTCGCAATGAGAAGTAATATGATGTAGAGCCTTTTCTGTCCTCCCTCAGAAGCTTTAAAGCTTTTTTGGCCGGAAAATCATCTCTGCTCTTGTGGATACGCAACAATATTCACTTCCTCATTAGATGTCTTGGACACCAGCCCAAAAATGAGCATCATTGCACTTAGAAGGGTTATTCATTTGAAATGGCTCACAACACTAGTGACAGAGTGGATTGATGTTTGCATAAGTAAACCTTCTGGTCGATTGGAATCGCTATCGATTAAATGGCCTTGTATCTCATGATGCTTTTATGACTTGCTTCATCATCGCTGAACTTATTAGTACTGCTATCAGTTATCATCGCTGCTGCTGTTCTGAACAATGTTATTGTTATCAATTGTCTAATGTTGTGAATGTTAATTGAAAAATATGTTTACTCCGTATATTTAAACATTTTTTTCACTATGTGCTTGAAATTGAGGAGTTTTTTTTAATAATAATTGTAATTTTTATGTGAAGAAAATATTATGTTATGGCAGTTCAATCATCCTGTTTGCAAAACATGTCTTGGTTTTGTTGTATATGTTTCAACCATGAGCATTGAAATCTGTTTTAGTATCCAAAGCTTTTCAGTAATGATAATAGCAGTCAACTAGACTCAGTCCGAGCTATGTTTAATTTTTAACGCCCCTATGTGGAATTTCCCCACTGTGGGACAAACAATGAATATCTAAACCAAATTCGCACATCAGAGTTATGCTTAAATTGGGGTGTGTGGGCATGTGTGTGCGTGTGGGCTTGTTTATCCTACTTTGTGGGGACTAATTCTTGACAAAACTTGTGAGGATCGTATGACTTTGTGGGGACATTGGGCTGGACCCCACTAGGTTAAGCCTCAATTTGAGGATGAAGACTTTAAAATAACTTGGTCATTATAAGTCGGTTTAAGTTTGGTTTAGTGTCATGGTTAAGGTTAGCCATGTGTTTTGAATGGTTAGATTTAGGGTGAGAGGCTGGGGAAAACGTGGCCTTGAGAAACCTCACAATGTGAAAAAGCATGGAAATACGTGTGTGTATATAACGTGCTGACTTCCGTCTCACAACAGAAGCTTGGCAGGCACTGATTCGCCAGTCCGATCATAGTCAAATAAATCGGGATTGCTTTCCCATAGTCCGACTAAGATGTTTACATGCCTTTTGAAACTCATGCTGCCGTGGTCACATCAACAGTGAGCAACATTAGCACAGAAAAGCTGATAGAGCATTATAAACTCGTACCACATCATCAATGACAAAATCACCATGGCAACAAAGGTTATGGTAGCAGCAGCAGCGACACTGGCGTTATCAGCAACAATATTAACGCTTTTAACGGCAGCATTAACTACAATCCTGGGAATACGCACTTACATGCCTATACTCCCTTATTACTATGAATAGAGTACAAAAGGATGTTTCATCACGACATGATGAAGATTTCAACCTAATTACAGCAGCATGTGAGGCAGAACGTCTTTATACAGCTCATGGGTTTCTGTATAAAAGTGCTGAGGCTTGCAGAGTGCAAAGGAGATCATTTCACAGATTTGGGAGTTAATAAATTGCCTGAGTGACTGAGCACATATGTCCTTGGTGAAATTGTTACAGAGACCATATCAATGGCGTGTTTTTAAAGATATGAATGGTTGTTAAAAATGATTGTCTGCTTGCAGGTTTGAGGTGTTGTGTTTCCTCATGCTCTGCTACAACTCGTCTGTGGTCTACATGCCCCTCTCTTCCTATCAGTCGGTGTGCAGAATGAGCTCACGGTGAGAAAAGTCTTCTTCCCACCACAGTTGTCTGACCTTCTCCAACCACATCACCATCACTTGTCAATCTTGTGCTCCAATGGACACACTTATATGCCGCAAGGTTGTTGAGTTGGGAGTCTGCAGCCACCGCCTGTTAACTGCTGTACTCCGGCTTGCTGGCTTCTCAGGATATGAAGACTCCCCTACCGCGAGAAGACGGACAACGCCTCGAGCAACGTTGGTCTAGACAGATGGCAAACTGTTACTGCGGAGATTGCAGCACAGGAGAACAATGTACTCCTTTGGAGCCTAGTTCTCCTGATCTCTGCGCTCAGAGACTTGCTTACTTTCCTTCCTCAGTCTTTGATGTCATTGTTTGGAGTATGAAGTCAATTTCTGTTTCCTACAAAAAATATTCCCGCAGCAAGACCTCATTGCGCTACGCTTATCTGAGGTCAGGTTATAGGTCTAGCAAATGTGTTCTACAACTTTCTGCGGGTCTTGCGGTGAGGTGTCCACAGAGCATTTTCAAATTACTTAGCTGACTTTTCTGTATAGAAAGGAGCCAAGGGTCTATTCCAAGTGTCTCCTTGGTGAAAAAGGAAGATCCTATCTGGATAAACGACTCAGTTCAGCTCATTTTCTGAATGTGTTGTTTTTTCATTTCAGGTTGTGTGTGTGTGGCTTCCCCCGCCAGCAGCAGAAGTTGTGGAGAGAACCATGCAATCGTGTGCTGTTGGACCCTGAGTTCATGGTCCAGATGCTCACTGCTGTTTATCACGCCATGTAGGTATCCTGCGGCACGGTTCAAATGATTTACCTCTCAGGCACCCGACGTGGACGCATTGTGTTCATGAATTCGCTGCAGACTTCGACATGTGACATGTGTTGTTTAGCCTGGATCCATCACCAACAATCTGTTAACAGCATATGCTAACAGTCTTCGAGGACCGGCGCCCCCCCGCTGTATAGATTATATCAGAAGTGCATTGTGGGAGCAGGTGATTTCATCCCAGAGGACGATCGTTGCAAAGCTGATTACTTCTCCTCGATGATGGCTCATCTTCAGTGATAGATCCTCTAATTTAAGAGGAGAGCTAGCGTTTAGAGCGAGTCACCATTGGGAGCAGGGCAGCGTGAGTGGGCCGCATGCTTCATTGCCCCCAGGAGGAAACACGACTGCCATCAGGAGATGGGAGGTTGCCACTCGGAGTATCTGTGAGGCAGCTTGAGGGACGAGTACTACTACTTTTGTAATAACTACCACTTCACTGCTGCAGCTTCTACATTAAACATTCAAGCATCTGCTACCAGAGTGGTCACCACTTTAGAAGCAGTATTACTTAAATAACAGTTACAACAGTTACAACAACATGAATTACAGTTATCTTTTACGACATAAACATTCAGAAATGATTGACATGGTCATTAATAGTTTGAGGGAGAACCGAATCATATTGAAGTGCAGACGTTTAAGCTCTTATAGTCCACTAACTAATAACTAAGCTGCTGAGACAAGCAGGTAAGTGCTAATATTATTAACAGCTTTAAGTAAGTAGTGTTTATAGTAGTATTTAAGCTGATGGTTTTCAAAATTACAGTTCCGAAGTATTTAACCCAGAGCCAGCGATTCACATCGGTAAACCCAATTATATTTTTGTTGCTATTTTAAGCCATTGAGGATTCTGGGATTGTTTGATCTTTCAGTTTGTTTCATCCGGAGCTGAAAGGAAACACCGACATTCATCCCGTCACTGTTTGATCATTACACAACTGAATCAAAAACAACTGACGATTTTCATGTGAAGATTTTATGAATAAAACTGAGTGGCTGCTAACTTCAATGGAAATAGATCATCTAAGAGGCTCTTGGTGATCATTCGTTTTTACTTTTTATTCATTGTTTCATGATGGAAAATCTTTGCTTTATTTGAAACTAATAATGTGTGACATAAATGTGTAGAGTTGGGACTTGTTACTACAATGTGGTGAGGTAAATTATAATAGTATAGAAAATAAGGATGGAAATATGTGGAACCTCAAGGTGTGAAGGAAAGGAACGTGGCTTGAGGAAGGGATTAGTTTCATACTCGCATGTCACTTTGCATTATGGAATCATGGCCTGACTCTTATGACGTGCCGCTCAGTAGAGAAACCTGCTCTCAGACTTCCTTAGGAAAGAGCTGAGTCATTAATCTGGCTATCAGTGTGCTAAACTCAACCTCGTGGTGGTGTTGTGTTACATTTCTATTCCTCCATGAGGTGAACTGTGTGCTTCAGTCATTCAGTTGTTCACTACTTAACACCGCCTGTGTTTCACCGTCTTAAGCTGATGTTCTGCATCAAACACACTGATGACTCTATTCCACTTCTGACGCCAGTCAAGCTTGAGCTTGACAGGTAAGTGAGGAATGCTAGCTCCAGATGAGAAGAGGAGGTGCAACTAATTTATTTTAATTCACCTTGAATAAGTCTTACTCCATAAAAAATTCAGAAACGCTTCTGCAGCAACTGGACTGAATTGGAGCAGTTTCATGTGTTCAGGAGTTTGATCGTTCTCCGTCTTTATATAAACTCAAAAACAGTCAAGGATGACGGCCTCCTGACTCCTCCGTTAACTTGAGTAAGCACGAGTCATGATATTACCTAACATTATCTCTGTTGTGCAGATACAATGGCGAGTGGGAGATGGGGCGGGAAGCTCTGGAGGACGTTCTGTACCGAGCCCAGCTGGAGCTGTACTCTCAGCCTCTTCTGGTGAGTGTATGAAGTGAAATAACAAAAAAAAGTGCTTTATCAAACTCAATTTTTAAATCAAACGTGAATTTCAGCTGGGGAACGCAATGAAGAACTCGTTGCCCGATAGCGCCCCGAATGAGCCGCAGGGCCGCAAGGTTCTCCAGGTAGAGGTGACGCCGACCATCAGTCGCATCTCCATCTCTGCCATCACCACTGCGTCGATTCGCAGGCATCGCTGGAAGAGAGAAGGTAAAGCTTTGAGAGGAAACTAACTGTATTTCCATTTTATTATTGTTAGTTTCAGGTCATTTGTTACTTCTTTACTATTCTAGGAAAACATACATTAATTTTTTTTTCAATCTAAAAGCCCTCAAGAAGCTGTTGTTAGGTGAGACTGGCTTTAATGCCCTGGACAGTGAGAAGGAAAGCTGATTTCACACCATTTCCTCTGTTTAAATGGTGTTTCATGTCAGTAACTTTATGTAATTGTGCTCATGTAGTCTGTTTGTGTCACAGTGTGTGTTCTTCTCACTGCTCCTTGTTGCTCGGCTTGCCTGTGTCTGTTAAAATCATGACAAAATGGTGCTGCCTCCACCAGTAGACGGCGATCACAGGGGCGTCCTTGGGATAATGTTCAGTTGTTATCTATAAAAGTGCTGTTCCGTTGAAGCTGGAGACGCTTGCTGCCACTAAAGAAACACATCTCCTCATCTGTGTTGTTGACTCCCAGATTGTTTTGACTACTCGAGCGAAGCTGAGTTGAGCCTCACCGTCAATCCTCCTAGCCCCGTCCATCACCACTGGGAGCCGAAAGTGGAGCGAGGAGGGCAGCCTCACAGCCAACACAGCAGCAGCAGCAGCGTCATTCCCCCCATCACTCTTGAGGGTAGGGGACAGGGGCGGACACTCAAAGCAGAGAGGGTCTCAGGAGGAGGTGCTCCTTCGATCCGTATCCTCCCAACTTTACTGCTCCTCATCCTACCCCTCCTCTCCTTAAGGGTTTTGGCTGCCTCTTCGCTTCCCCAGACTATACTAACTCATCCAGTCCTCTTGACACCAAACGTCTCCTCTTTTCTGAAGAGTTTCTTATTCTGGGTCTGAAGGAGCTGAGGCTAGTGGGCATCTTGCATGGGACTGCCATCTCATCTTATCCTCTAGTTTTTTTTCTTAACCGTGCTTGACTCAGCGCTCTGGATTGCTGCCCTTGTCACTCACTGAGCATGTGTCCTGGCCGTCGGAGAGGTTTATTCAGTCCTCTGTGTCTAATTGATTTTATTGACTTTTTCTTTGGCTGTAAGTGGAAAAATACATCACATTTACTAATCTGGCGGGGTGCCTGCTTCCGTTTTTCTGCACTGCTTTACTCTGCACCAAATTCTTGTCACCCCGCAGCATTCATATCCCAGGGCGCCTGTTCCTCATCTGGATGTCTTTCTAATTTTACATCCTGCTTTTTGTTTTTTCTTCTATCGGCTCAGTGAGTGGGAAGAGGCCCGTCGTCACGCATGCACCCGTCACAGCAAGCCCAAGACGCGTCTTAAAACCGTCCAACAGTTTGAATGACAAGGACGACAGTCCAAGTGAAGTCCACTGTCAGACGCCGCCACGCAGCCCATTTTGTCCTCACTTATGTGTGATACATTGAGATACCTGGGTGGTGATGGTCTTCCAGTGGTCAATGTTTGTCTGAGTGCCATCACGTTCTCTATCCGGTTGTGTCGCAGCAGATCATTCTTGACCAGAATTGTTGGACTTTGTACTTCAAGAGCCTTAATGGTGTCAAACTCTAGGCTGGGGGGCTGAATCTGCTCAGCCATGTTGTTTCATGTGGCCCCATAATGCTCTCCCATGTTTTAAGCATGCAAATGTTAACACCTTAACATACAGTATAATGAGCTCTGAATGAATGATGTCCCATCTATTTCTTTGTGATTTACAGACAAAAGAAAAAGATATGGCACCACCACAAAATGCAGATCTCGTTATGCTATTATGTCAGAAGGCTTGTTTTGGTAACTTGCAAACAACTATCAACAACTATTAACTATCTATCAATGTCAAATAGCACCACTGGGTCACTTCGTGAAGTGACATTTTAACCGCCATGAACAAACTTGAGAAATGTGCTAATGCTAATCTGCCACTAGCATGGCTAATAACTTACAAGCATGGCTAATAGCTCAGGTTTTTACTCTTTGCAAACACTCAGAAAGGTGTACAAGAATATACACAAATAATTGTGTTAACTCATTGAGACATTTCGCTCGCTTGAATGACAAAAACAGGATGTTCAGATCATATACATACAGATTTACAGATTACATACAGATACATTTACATCCAGATACATTTGTAGTGTAACTACAACTGTAACTGTATAGTTTATTTCACAAATATGAAAGATGTTTTGGCAATGAACATCATTTTGTCTCAACAATGGTCCTGTTGGGATTTCCATTCTTACAGAGCATTTTGAGTGTGGTCACCATTTTCAGAAAACTGAAATCAAATTCATTGTTCTCAATTTTATTTTGATGACATGCAAATACATGTGGTGTTAAAACACAAAAACCCTGAGAGTCGTTGCAGTCAGATGGAACTTTAAAGTATCTCACGTCGTGAGGCAGAGATGGTGGTGAACCACAGAGATGCACTTGCACCTTTATTTCCTGTTCAATTATTATTATTATTTTTGTCCTGCCCACAACTTGGCCTGTGTTTAATATGTTTGCCCCCCAGGTGATTGAGTTTGACACCTCTGGTTTTTGTTATTCTGTAAAATTCAAAGCCTCGGCATTGATGTTCCGGTGACAAGTGGGTTGAGCTTGCCGATAAAAGAGATGTTACTGAAGGATAGATGGGGGACAGGGCGGAGGGAAGTGAGTGAAGAACCCGGATTAGAAAAAAAAAAGATAGTAGCAGATGCCGACAGCACAAGGTAATTCTGAATACATGCGTGACAAGAGGGAGATTTTGCAGTGTTTGGGTGAAGTTGAGAGAACAGTGACCGTATAAAAGAGGTAATCAAATTCATAAAAAGACAGAAAAAGAGCAACTACTGCATGTTTTTGAATAATGGATGAAAAATATATTTTGATCTATTGAAAATATAGTTACAGGTAATCAATGGTATGACCAAAAAGATATATTACAGTTGAGTCGTGAATTAAAAATGACATTAAATTCAATTAACATTCTATAATTATTTAGTATCCTTCAGACATTGAGCTCACAAGGTCGTTCGGAGGGTTAACATGAGCTTGGGGCCACTTAGCGTCACACACAATTATAGAGGGAAGATGAATCAGCAAGTAAGTCACAGTCATGATTCTGAGTTCCCGACGGTCCCCATCCTGTCAGCGAATCAACTCTCCTAACAGGGATTTAGTGCAGCTACGATCTGCAGAGAGGTTTCCACCGCAGAGTTCAGACAGTTTGATGTCAGCTTGATTCCTAATCTGAAGTCTGTTAGGACGACTGACCTTCCTGTCATCAGCTTCCTGAGCAATGTTTTATTGGAGGATGGGTCATGTGACCGCCACGGCTGACCTGCAGGGGAGTAGAGAGAAGGAGAGCATGCATCTTCTCCTGATGCTATGTGCATGTTAGAATATTCAGAATCAATCCCTCTTGTTTTTGTTCCTGGTGCTGCCTGCGATTCCCCATGTTCCAATCGTGCTTGTTCTAGCAATGCATGTCCGAGGCAGACGCCTGGTCCTCTCTCGTCCTCGTCCTCGTTCTAACTTCATGATGCTGTTTTGATAATAATGTCTTAATGTTCTGACATTTTCTTCACAGATTCCGATGAACAGTTTTGTTTATTGTGTTGTTGATTATTTTACATGTTAAAGTCTGACAAAAAACAGCCCAAATTATACTCGGTATGAGAGAGACTGTTTAAAAGGCATTCAAATTCATTGCTGTAATAGTTGGAGTTTATAAGATGCCACTTTCGTGATTGAGACTCATTCTGAAACAGCAGATGTTTACCATTGTTATGGTGTGGGATTTGAGGTGGATACAATTTTTTTACAGTTAGACGTCAACACCGAAACATCTAGTCTCTTAGCTGTTTGAAGAGCTCCATGCTGTGTATAGTTTGACTCTAAATTGTATGTGTGTGAGAGCGTATGTGCCCCGTGATGGGCTGGAGGGCCGTCCAGGGTGTCCCTTGTCTGTCGCCCCAAACAGAAGAAAATGGATGAATAAGTGATGCATGCATTTGACTGACTATTACGGTTCCTTTGCGCACCAGACTTCGTTCTTGGCAAAGAGTATTTTTGACGATAACATAAGGAAATCCTGAATTTTCTCCGAGGTGAAAAATATCTTGTTACTGCAGCATTGATTGCAAGTAAACATTAACAAAGTGAAATGTTGACTATTGCCATCACAATCCAAGCTTATTAAGTGGAATGGGTTTCATGATTCAACTTTCAAACACCAAGGGTGTGTGATAACAAGCAGTAGCATTTTATTTGGTCCACGTTTTTTATTTGCCTCTCCCTCGTGTGTGCGTCTCCATTCTTTAGATGCAGATGGAATGAGCGCCGGAGAGGATTCCTTCAACGTCAACGATCCAGATGAGGGTTTTTCCTCGGGGGCATCCAACAGCAGTCAGCCCAGTGGCACCAAGACAGGCAGTGGTGTCGGGCCGCGGGGCGGGAGCCTGAACAGCAGCAGCAGCAGCATCAAGAAAGCCATCACCTCCCGGCTGTCTCGAGAGAGGGAACGGGAGAAGGAGCGAGAGGTGGCCAAGCATGCCGAACTGCCTTCGGATCACCAGCCCGCAGTGAAGAAGCATCAGCAGCGGAAGCAGTCGCCGCCGGTCAGCATCAACTTGGACGCCATCCAGCTGAGCCCCATAAAGAAGCACCTGAGCTTCCCTGCTGGACCCCAGTTGGTGCGGACTGGCAGCACCTCCTCCAGCAGATCCTTTGACTGTATGAATTTGAACCTGAATGGAGGGAGAGAAGAAGCAGTTGGGGGCTCTGACATGGACGGGGGCCTTCCTGCGGGTAGCTCCCATCGCCATTCCACCATTAGCCTGCAGGAGGAGCACCTTGTCAGACCAGAGGACGCCCAGGACCTCCTCTCTCCTGGAACTCCACTCACGAAGCAGTCTCGTTCCCCCAGCTTCAACATGCAGATCATATCACAAGTCTGACGTGTGCTCACGCACTGCGATACACAACACTTATCAAGCATTTCTCCTTTGCAACTGGTTACAGTCCCTTCGTAATGACTTCTGTCGGTCTGTGTCTACTAGTGTGTGATCGTGGTCAAACAAGGCTGCTGTGTGTAACTAGTGTGCGAGTGTGTCACCATCTCTCCTCCGAACTGTCTTGCAGAAGACACACCAGTTGTAGGTGATTATCCTCTTGCGAGTTCTTGACTGAAATCAGCAATAACTGAATCTTCACGTGGAGAAAAGCAGGCGTTTTCTTTCATTTTATTTCATTCCCGGGCTTCTGTGCAATCCTCACTGATTATCTTCCACGCTAACTGCAGTAAATCGAGCGCACGTGATTTCCTATATATTTTTTTTTTTAAATCTCAATCCAAAGAACTTAGGTCGCTGTTTTTAAAACATTACAAAGTTGAGTTCCAAACTTTATTTTTCTTCATTGATATGCTTAACTGGAATGTGGCGCTTAAACATTTATTTTAATGAAATCGTTCAAGATTTAAGGAAAATATGTCATTTTAGCAGTCCATCTCTGATTGTGAGTCATTGCTCATGTGTGTGGTAAAATCTGTCCGCTCATTCTGAGTAATAAGTGTCATCTTGTTGTTCTATGATAGCAGTTTCATTGTGACTTCATATTATCCCAGTCACAATAGGTTCTTTACCTAATAATTTATTCTCCTGACTTATACAGTAGTATGATAATCAGTTGAGTCATTCCCTTCGAGTTTGTGGTCAGTTATTTGTTTTTCTAATCGTGATATTTGCAACAACAACAACAAAAAGAAATACTGAGATTAAACACTGGGACAAAATATGTGTAATTGAAGAAAAAAAAAAAAATATATATATATATATATGGAAACAATGACAACTGGCAGCACGATGTCAAAACTAAATAAATATGTGATAAATATGATCTATATATTAATATTCTATATATTATACTAATATTCTATTCAATCATTTATCAGTTTCTTAAATTTGAATCACAATGTTTGAGTGCTATCAGATGCTACAAAAACAATTATCATCAAACTTATAGAAAAAAAAAAGTCCAAATCCAGGTGTAGTGGTGGCGTTTCTGCGCATGCTTGTGTTTTCTGAGTTAAATGGCTCGAGCGTGACGCTGTCTTGTATGGAAGACAGTGACTGCTCTCTGGCGGTGGTTACTGGTCACTGCGCCCCTTCACGATTGTCGTGTTTGGCTTTGATTTGAAATATACGACTACCTCATCGCGTCCACCTTCGTCCTGACACACGTCCCTAGATAACTTCCTGTTTTGAGAAGCGTCAGGCCGCTTGAAAAAATTCAAAACAGTTCAATGCTGCATTTGTCGTGACACTGTCTGGTATGAGTCACAGTTAAAAGTCCTTCATTTCAATTCCCCAAAGTCATGCGCAACTCAATCCAAACTGTCTACAGGTGACGCTTTTATTCCTCACTGCTTCTTCTGTTATGCATTGATATTTTCAAAGTGCAATTTTCTTCAGTCCCCTTGTGCATGGAGTCAGATCTGCTGTCGAATGCCTGCTCATGTCAGCCAGCTGGTCTCTCATGCTCCGGCTGAGTGGTTTTGACCTCGACTGCATGTTTAGCGCCTGCACCGTTGCAGAGACAGCCAGGAAGCCAAACCCCTTGAATCTTGTCCTCGTCTTCGCCAGATGTGCCAATACTCATCCTCTCCTTAATTTGTTTGCCTCGGTGTCTTAAGTTCAGAGAAATAAGTTGGCCTATTTTTCTTTCACTTGTATTATAGTAAAAGGACAAAAGGGATGTTTGGATGTGCACTTAGAAGCAGCTTTCACCTCCTTCTGCCAAGGGATTCATTTGTTTGCTGTCCACAAGTACAAGCAGTGTGCTGCTGTTCGTCTGTGTTGATGTTGTGCTCCATGTCTTAAACATGGACGACTGATTGCTGTGTGTAAATATATATTAGAAGAATCACCTGTTCACTGCTGTGCTGGGCCGTTCCGGCTCGTCTAAATATGTGAAGACGGGTCCGGTCACCTTCGTGCTGTGTGGCTCACGAGGAGCCGTATTCCATTTGCTGTACTTTGCTGTTGCCGTGTTCCATGTCATGTTGCAGGGATGACCAGCTGCCATGTTGTCAACTCAAGTGATGTTCGACCAGAGTCCCTCAGTGTCTGCTGTATTTGCATGTGATCCGGGCAGGAAATGAACACCAGCTTTGAAACTTGGGGGGTTATTATTATTATTATTATATATTTCCTTTAAATACGGCATCGTCTTTAATTGAAACTGTTCATCTCCTGCCCCACCTGTACTGATTGTGGGCTTTGTCTCCATCCAGTTTGATGCACTTTAATTCATCCACCTCAGCAGAGAAATAGATATTTAGATGTGCAGATGTTTATTCACTCAGTGCAGGGTTTAGTCTCTTGAATATTCTATGTGATGTCACTCAACACTATTTTTGTTCAAGGTCTTAAGAGTACAGCTTTTTTTTTCCTCTTTATGAAGCCAAATGTTGCTGCCCGTTTAGGAAGGTCTCAGGAGTTTGTCCAAAAGCCACAGTAAAAGAATAGCAGCACCAAAATGTATGTTCTTGAGTTTAGAATTCTATGCAACATCCCCCCCATTTCCTTATATGTTTTTTCAACACATCAGGCTTTATTTGGTCCTCGGCGGGTCTGATTTGTTTAAGCTAAATTTGTGGTCCAGAGTTGCAGAGCAGGCTTCTCTCGCATAGGTGAAGATCATCTGCTGCTGTCATTCACTCGCTCTCACTGAGAGGAAGCCATACCTGGACGTCTGGTGCATGTTGGGCCCAGCTGTCGGCTCCCGGCACGTGAGATCAGATGATCACAAACTTAAGAAGCCTGACTGGTGTTGACACTGTACTATTGATGTTGTATAAACCAGAGAGACATATTTTAAATTTTGTAAATACAAAATGTACACAAGTTAAAGCTACGTATAAAAAGCCGTCTGAGATGTAGAGAAATTAATCTGTATATTGTTGAATAAATACTGTGCTGTAAGGTTTTGCCTGTGTGTGATTTATTTTTATTTTTATTTTTTTGTTGAAGTCCTTCCTTAAATGTCTAGTTTATAGTATGGTGGAACAGAAGTCCTCATGGTGCACTCTTCAAAGATATAGTAACAGTCATACAAAAGTTGTTGACCACCTTTTAGCTGTTGTAACACACCAGGGATTTTTTCCAATCTTTTTTTTATTTTTTTATTTTGATGCTTATTTTAGTAAATTGCCTTCACAATTGCATACATTTTTACATTCCATGTTTTCAATTTAATGATTTTATGATATACACATCAAAAGGTAGATCACTTGAACAATTGAACAAAGGTAAAGTTCTGACCTTCTTCGTGTGAATATGAAAGTATCCTCTGCTACTTGTTGCAATTTCGAAATTGCATTTTAGTTGTTGGACTCATAGCTACTCAAGTGTTGATGCGATCCACCTTTTAGATGCACTTTTTTTTTTTTAAAGAAAGGCTCTAATATTGTGAACACATAACTTTTTTTATCCACTGTCTTCCTACGATTTATAGTATATTTCGCGTTAATTAATTCGAGCGCACTTAGTTCAAATGGACAGCAGGTGGCGGTAGCGCTTCGGAACTCACTGAAAACACATTGGTGGAGCAGGTTGCTTAGCAAGCGATGCTTGAGGAGTCTTCCTAGAATCTGGTAAATCTGCATTTTCCTCCTACTATACTCGTGTTAAAGTTTTTTTTTAATTATTTCAATGATTCGGTTTCGGTTGAAAAGCAAAAATTGCGCTTTTCTGTCTGTTTTAGCCGAACCGGATGTGCAGTAAATTGGTGAATCCGAACCTACAGAATACCACCAAAATCAAATTACTGTACTTGTAAGTTTCATTTCTAACGAGCCCTTGTTACATTGAAATATATTGGTCCGTTCTGGAATAATTCTGTTAACTTACAAACTTCAAATGAGAGTCCTCGTCCATGAAATACTCAGAGGACGTGAGAATACTTTTAGGGTTTTAAAAACCGTTTTAAAATGACGCTAAATCATACAACTGTAACTATTTAAAAAAAGCACTTATTTTTCAACATATTTCAAACTGGCGACTCATAAAAACGAGTATTTGTTTATTTAAAGTGCTAAGTAATTTGTTGCTAAATCTTTATTCTGTTAAGTACTG
This sequence comes from Synchiropus splendidus, assembly GCF_027744825.2. Classification (NCBI taxonomy): domain Eukaryota; kingdom Metazoa; phylum Chordata; class Actinopteri; order Syngnathiformes; family Callionymidae; genus Synchiropus; species Synchiropus splendidus. Next base: position 15,077,995 of record NC_071343.1, on the reverse strand, counting down.
TACACACAGATGTTGAGTTAGTAGCCTGTCACAGGTGATGTGTTCGGATTAACTGTTTAAATTGTTCTATTATAATATTTTCAGTCTTCTGTCTACCTTACTTGGACTTTTGGTGTTGCAGAGAGGGCAGCATTTGACAAAGCATTGTTGAGGTCAGTAACTACTTCCTTCTCAGGCACTGTTGCCAGGCACCGCTGAGGAAATGAAACTTCTCACCCTTCGCTTAAACAAGAATCTCGAGACTCAAAGACGGTAATGCTTAACACTTAAGGCTCCTATATTTGAGCAATGTTTTTATCAAGTTTGTGCAACGTGAAGTGGCATCAGAAAATCCTTCCAAGTCCTTCCACACAACATGGTTTTTACTTCTCTATAGTAAACACTACATTGTGGCAAAATGAAAAATATGAATAAAGTCTATCATTTATGATTGCCACAGTAAATCAATTGTGATTCATTTCTAGTGATGCTTCCAACGTTCAGTGATATGACTGAGAGCAAACCAGAGCCTCAGCACGCAGGTGTCCCACCACATGAAGAGGTGAGTCACATGTTGGAGTTAGAGTTGAGTTCATGAGGAAGTCATCTTCATCTTGAACTTACTATTCATTAGAGGACGTAATGAGGAAGTGAAACAGAAACTTAATCTTGAGCAGTTTGCTTCAAGTATTTAACTTAGTGTTTTTTTGTATATTTTCACATTAGCCACAGGAGACAATAGCCATAGCAGTGGTCTTGTGTCCCATTCTCATTCAACGCTGTGATTGCTCCAGCGCAGCAAGTTCTGCTGACGTCATTCCACTTGCATGAGGCAGCAGAAACCTGCCTCCTCTGTGGCAGTGCCTGTCCGCCAGCTGATCAGGGTGCAGCCTCGTGCAGACATGGATGAGATCGAGCCACAGCCTATTGAAAGTCATCTCAATCCTGTGACTAGAGTCTCTAAAAATTTTCCTTCCTCGCCCTCCTTCCAGCGCAACGACCTGACCAGCTGGATCAAAGACCATATCCGCAAAAAGGAGTGTGTTTACTTCGTCAAAGGAGCTGGGTATGACAGGTCTCTTTCATTGACTAGATCTAGTGTGTTCTGACCTCAATAGCTGTCATTTCTGCACTAGAGAGGGGGTTTGTAAGTGTGGCTACCTGAAGGAACTACACGCGGAGGAAGCCATCAAAGCTGGCAAACGCACAGGAGAGACATGGAAAATAGAAGAGCATGTGCAAGAGTTCCCCACTGATGCTTTCGGGGAAATCAGATTTGGGGGCTCCAGTCAAAAACCGAGCAAGGTGAGCAGCAGTGCAGTAGTGACCGGCATCTTCTCTTTACTCATGTTTCTGTCTTCGCAGTATGTCCGGGTGTCAGCAGACACCAATCCTGAGGTTTTGTTTCAACTCTTGACTGAACAGTGGAATCTTACTCCACCCAACCTACTGATCTCAGTGACCGGTGGGGCGAAGAACTTCTATTTGAGGTCTAGTCTGAAGAACATGTTCCACAGAGGGCTCATTAAAGTCACGCAAACCACAGGTCAGTTCAAAAGCGTGAGCCCTGGAGCACCTGTTTTGAGAGTAGGAACTCATATCAACCAGCTGATCGAGAGACAGACTGACATGTCATCCTCATTGAGTTGAATTGAATTGCTGGTGTGTCTGCATTTGTCTGGTGGTGCACAGGTGCGTGGATAATTACTGGTGGTACCCACGCTGGGGTCATGAAGCATGTTGGTCAGGCAGTGAAGAACTACTCTGTGGGCAACGATGAAGTGGTGACCATCGGCGTGGCAACATGGGGAATCGTACACAACAGAGAAGCCTTAGTGCGCTCTAAGGTAAATAATTCAGCCAGCCACCTTAAAACTTAAGGCTTTTAAATGTACAGTAAGAGTTATCTACAGCAGCGGTCGCCAACCTTTTCAGCGCCATGGACTGGGTGAAAATTTTCAGGGACTTGTGAATCACGTCTACGAAGTTATTTGCATTTTACTTACTAAGAGTAAAGGGTACATTAGAACATGGGCTGCAGCACCCTGCCATGTGAAACCAGGTCTAATTGAAGAAAAGATTACTAAGAAATGATATTGAATCACTATGTCACCAACAATAATTTATGAAGCTCACACGTCTGCTCAGGAACCATTTCAACTGCCTAGCATATTGTACTCCCCTCAGGGTTGTTTTCCAGCACATTACACGATGGACGTTGCCAACCAGGGTCGCCTCTCCTGCTTGGACAACAACCACACCCACTTCCTGCTGGTGGACGATGGAACTCATGGCAGTTATGGTGTGGAGATTGAACTGCGCTCCCGTCTGGAGAAGTGCATCTCCAGTAAACGTCTGGGTGTGAAAGGTCTGTCAGCAATATCATTTTTCATAATACCTTATGAACAGTGCAGATCTTGTTCACCTCGATAGGCAACAACACGACAGTTCCTGTGGTGTGTTTGATTTTGGATGGAGGACCAGGTACTTTAAATGTGAGTCATCAGCTCTCCAAATCTCCAGTTCTCTGGTCTTATCTGACTCTCAGCTGTCCACTCGCAGACCATCTACAACGCCATGCTGAATGACACTCCGTGTGTGATCCTGGGGGGCTCGGGCAGAATAGCAGATGTCATCGCACATGTGGCTCAAATGCCAGTGTCCAAGGTGACCATGAGCCTCATTCATCAGCTGATGATTAAGTTCTTCTCCAAAGAGTCACAAGATATTTCAGAACAGCAGATTATCGAGTGGACTAAGAAGGTAAATCGTCCTGCCTTTTTTCTTTACGCAGCTTCAAATCTCCACAATTCTGGTTCCTTGCCTTCCTCTTCCTCTTTTACCTGCTATCTTCATCTCCAACATTCTGTCTTCCCTGTCTTCCTAACTTTGTCTTAAAATGTCTTCATGTGAGTTGTCGCTGTGATATACTCATAACAACATCAGTACCTTAATCTCCATCTCTGCTACAAACCACAGTTGTGTTTCTCCTGACAGATCCAGGACATCATCAGAATGCCTCACCTGCTGACTGTGTTAAGAGGAAGTGAGCAAAATCATAGCGATATGGACGTGGCCATCCTGCAAGCTCTGTTCAAAGGTAAAGATGTGTTGTTCACCAAGGAATCATCAGTCAAAGAGTGTGGGACTGGCATGCAGTCGTGATGGATGGTGGTCAGGTTAGCTTTAAGAATGGCCTGCAATCTGGTAAGAACTCTGCCGTATCAACTTGCATTCATCCATTAGGTGGACTGTCCAATTCTTGGTCACTTCTTTGGCCGCATTTGCCTCACTAATCTAATGATGTCTGGCTCTTATTTGGAGATAAATTGATCACTTAGGCATTTAGAAAAGGATACTTCCTCAAAGTGCTTAGACATAGTGATTCATCATTCTTTAATGCATCTCTGCACTGTCACTGTAAGCATATAGAATAAATGATACTCCAGCATCTTTCACAGCTTCAACATCTAGTAATGACTCCTTTGCTGTCTGCTCCACTGAGGCATTCACTTAACACTGATGGTGATGCGCTTACATGGCTTTTCAACAGCGTCGAGACACAATGAGTCGCTGGGAACAAAAGTCTGGAAGCGACAGCTGGAGCTTGCCATCGCATGGAACAGAGTCGACATCGCCAAGACAGAGATCTTCACTGAAGAGAGCCAGTGGAAGGTAGCTGCCAATTCAGGAGAGGAAAACTTAGTCATTAATTACTAGACGCAAGACTAGATCATGCAACACTGAAATCAGGAAGAAAAACAAAGCAAAGAACACAGATTTGAGTGACATTATCTGATGAAAACACAACCCCCAAAAGGAGGCACAAGCAAACAAACACAAGCATACAACACTATCGACACAAAAACAAACCATCCTGTAAAACACCACAACAAACTGATGAAAGTACTTTAAACTTCAAAAACGAGGCGGCACATAGTTGTAAAATTGAAAAAACAAACTCACAGACTCAACGCAAATGCCCCTAAATGCACTTGAACATCAACACAAATCTGGAAATAAATTAAATCCCAAGGATGCAACACAGAGTGTATGAAGACACCATCACCATGTATCACAACCTCAGAAGGGGAAGAAAAATGCTTGAGCCCCAAAGTTCAATAAAAAAAACAGAGTTTAAACCTCTGCAACATAAAATGAAAACAAAACACACCCCTAAACAAACAAAAATCCCAGTATGGACAGCATAAAAAGAATACCAAAAAGAAAAAAACATTTACTGACCCACTGAATACAAAAGTGTATTTAGAAACCAAAAGCAGACAAAACACAACACCACTCATGATTGTATGCTTATGTACTGTGATATACAGGTATATCATATTGTAACCAAAAAGTTGCTTTACGTGTGATGATGTCAAATGCTGATGTTTAGGTCATGGTCTTTTCTTCACCAGTCGTCCGACCTCCACTCAGCCATGGTGTCAGCCCTGGTGGGGAACAAACCTCAGTTTGTGAATCTGTTGTTGGAGAACGGTCTGAGTCTGAGGGACTTCCTGGAGAAAGAGGACACACTGTCTAATCTCTACAAACAGCTACCCAGTTGCTTCTTCCTGGCCAAGCTGGCCAAGCGAGTGCACAGCTCACAATGCAGGAGGAGGAGACTGTTCAAGTCCCGCGTCTGCTCAAAGCTAGGTGAAGGGATAGCCTTGAGTCACGTGTCTGCAGAGGTGCGCCACCTGTTGGGCACTTACACACAGCCACTCTATCCATTACCCAGCAAGCAGTTCAATTTGTCCATGACAGAAACACCATCTGTAAGTTTATCTCTTTATTCTTGAGAAATATATTCATCATTTGTTTTTACTAGATTATTGGTATCAATGTGAGTGCACGATACAACTGGGATGCTAAAGGCAGCGACTTATGTATTACATAAAGAAAGTCAGTTCAAGGCAACTTTGCAATGCCAAAGTGAGCATAAGTTTTCTCTCCAGCTTTCCAGAAGTCAGTCAGGAACTCGTCTGCTGGTGGAGGAGGACACTCCGGCACCATGTGATCCGGCCAGAGATCTATTCCTGTGGGCCGTCGTCCAGTCCAACAAGGAGCTGGCTGAGATCGCTTGGGAGCAGGTAGCAGACTGAAACTGTTTCAGACTGCTCTTAGCAGTAGATGAATGTGTCTGTTTGTGCAGTGCAGAGACTGCATATGCGCCGCTCTGGCTGCCAGTAAGATCTTGAAGAAAATGTCAATAGAAGGAAGTGATGCTGACGAGGCGGAGGACATGAGGCTGCTGGCCAGACACTATGAGCAACATGCCATCGGTAACAACTCCTGACAATGGTGTTGGTGTTTGATGTTCGTAACACGTGTTTGTTTGTGTGCGTCAAAGGTGTGTTCACTCAGTGTTACAACAGTGACCAGGAACATGCTAAGAAGCTGTTGGTGCGTGTCTCTCCATTTTGGGGCAGAACTACTTGCCTGCGTCTCGCTCTGCGGGCGGATAATAAAAACTTTGTGGCTCTGACAGGAGTTCAGGTGAACTACACAATATATTCATATCCTTAAACATTCATTGTTGGGTGAATGATAATAAGAAGGTTGGGTTATATTCCAGGCTCATCTGACTCAGATCTGGTGTGGAGAACTGTCTGTGGACAATCCTGTGTGGAGAGTTTTCATCTGCATGATCTTCTTCCCACTCGTATACACCGGCTTCCTGGCGTATCGGTGAGTGAGAGCAGAAGATATTGTTAATGTGCTTTCTGGCATCTTTCCCACATTTGTTGAGTCACAGGCTTCCAGCTCTGAATCCTAAACTGCTGGTGCGGTGGAAAACTCATTAGAGAAGAGTTCTGTGGTTACAGTTATGCATCTGACCCTTAATGTTGCTGGAATTACTTGACTGGCTTGTTGATGGCACCAGGCGGATCCAAAGAGTCACGATTTAAAAACGAAACCATTCTGCTGCAAGTTTTGTTTTTAATTGTATTATTTTTCAATTGTGTTTTCTATAGTTACTTTACTAACTGTGGATTCATTCTGGAGAATATGCAGAAGCAGTTTTGGTTAATTTTATTTTGATGATTAGTTTTTGGGGCTGATCCATTGGTTCGTTTGGATTCACAAAAACTCATGAGATTTCTCAATTTATTCTGTTACTTAATCCATCACACTGGAGGTGAGTCAACTTGCAATTAATGGCAAATTACTTTTTGTAGACTAGTATAAAAGTTGCCAGTAATGCTGACAATGCTGTGCTCGTAGCATGTTTTTGAACCTTTTCAGTGCCACTTGACAGGAACTGTTATGTTGGGTTGTTGGCGTAATCGAGCGTTTTTCAACCAGGGTGCCGCGGAACACTAGTGTGAGAGAGTGTCAGTTGTGTCATGAGAAAATGATCCAGTTTCACCTCATGTGTCCGGAGATAGAGGTGGGCGATATGATGACATTAAATCATGACAATTAGAACGAGCAACCAAGGTGAGAAGATCACATGGAGCGCTGCTGAGGTGCGCGGCGCTCCTCTTGCCACGCACTCACAGCGAAGAAGCTGCTCAAATACGCAACTTCCAGTTGTTTTCAAACCTGATGTGCCTCTAGTTTGACCACACACTTTCACGACAGAACGATGAAGAGAGTGATCCATGTGTGACCTGCGATACCAAAGACTGCCTGCACCACAGAGCTAACAGAGCTAACGGCTTACGTGACGTCTCACTTCAAAACTTTATTGATACCCATGGACCGTCAAAGTTTGCTTTGTGGTTTAAAAGACTAAAAGCACCACCGTATAAAAGCGCTACAAAATATAAATAGAGAAAGAATAATTGTTTTTAATGAAGCAAGTTCAGACAATTGGCTCGAAGAAGAATGCTAATGATTTGTCTGGAAACAGTGTCAGTAGCTACAGTTTTTCATAAATGACTAGTGATTTTCTACTGGTCTTAAAGCACAAGTGCACTTTGGCCCAGGTTCCTTAGGTGGTGTGCCACGGGATTTTTCCAAAGAACCAAGGGTGCCGTGGCTAGAAAAAGGTTGGAAAACACTAGAGTAAACAAGGAGAAAAGCATTATTGGCCACTCTTGTGTTGATAGAATCTTTATGCACAAATGTGAAATCAATTTGCCATTAATACCACTACTATCGAATCGAACACTCTTGCAGTAAAAGGCATCCACTCAACCTTCATCTGAATGGCTTCATTTAAAGCTGAAGTCATTTGTAGAATAGCATGTTTTTTGGTTGCTCTCGAATATTAAAACATTTTAATACTATTTTTCTGTGCTTTGTGATTCCAGACGTGATGAAATAATCCAGAAAGAGTTGAGGAAAAATAAGCAGCTGAAGACAATGAAGTCAGTTACAGGAAGTGTTTTTGTGAAGAAGTCGCATGATCTGTGAGTGTGTATATTTGAAATTTGAAAAATGAAATGAGCATGTGAATCAACTTAATGCTCTGTTTGCAGCGAGCCCACCGGCACACCTTCGTTGGGTTGCTGGTCCAGACTGGTGGGCTTGTACGATTCCCCTCAAGTCAAGTTCTACTGGAGCATCGTGTCTTATTTTGCCTTCCTCTTCCTGTTCTCTGTGGTGCTGATGATGGACTTCCAGGACACACCCTCAACTGCAGAGCTTCTGTTGTATGTCTGGCTGCTGTCCCTGCTCTGTGAGGAGGTCAGACAGGTGGGCATAGAACCTTCAGGAGACATATTGAAGAACTATTCAACCTGCCGAAATCTGAATTCTGACCCTCCAAAACTCATTTTCTTAATTCTTCTGACTATCTGTCTCCGTGATCGTAGATGTTTTACGACCCAGATGGATTTGGGTTTCATAGGAAAGTCAGGATGTATATCAATGATGCTTGGAACATTCTAGATGTTTTGTCCATCGTCCTTTTCTTCCTTGGCCTGGCATTCCGGTATGTTTCCCTCCCACCTGATTCACAAGTGGCCTTTACCCTTGATCATTAAGTGTTGTCTTGGCTATTCCAGTCTGACCACAGTGCTCTTCTACGCCGGCAAGATCATCCTCTGTATCGACTTTGTGGTCTTCTGCCTCCGTCTCATGGCCATCTTCACCATCAGCAAAACCCTTGGACCAAAGATCATCATTGTCAAGAAAATGGTTAGTCAGAATTAACATGTGCTTTTAGGTGTTGTTTTACCATGATCAAATTCTGTTTTCTAGATGATGGACATGTTCTTCTTCATGTTCCTGCTGAGTATCTGGGTGGTGGCCTATGGTGTCGCCAAGCAAGGAGTCCTCATCCACAATGACAATCGACTGGACTGGATTCTGAGGGGAGCAGTTTATGAGCCGTACCTCATCATATTTGGGAACTTCCCCACGAACATTGACTGTAAGTACACTGGAGTCTCCTCTTCATACAGGTCACACTAAATGAGCTTGTGTGTGGCCCCAACAGATGCTGAATTCAATATAGATTCCTGTAGCATGAATGGGACTGATCCTCTGAAACCAAAGTGCCCAGTGCTGACTGAAGACCAGACGCCCGCTTTCCCTGAGTGGCTGACCATCATCATGTTGTGTGTTTACTTGCTCTTTGCCAACATCCTGCTCCTCAATTTGCTCATAGCCATCTTCAAGTAGGTCCTCGTCTTCCTCATCTGTTGGCCCTGCTTCACCACACATGCCTCTAATTCCTCTGTACAGCTTCACGTTTGAGGAAGTTCAAGACAACACAGACAGAATATGGAAGTTCCAAAGATACGAGCTGATAAAAGAATACCACAGCCGCCCTGCTGCTCCTCCTCCCTTCATCATCCTCAGCCACATCTACCTCTTTATCAGGGGCGTGATTCTGCACAAGCCCTGCATTCAAGCCAAGGACTTCAGTAAGTCTGGTCGTTTTCTGTTATGTGATATGTTTTATTGTCTCATATTAACCTAACACTTACTACCTGTTTTAATTTGTCCATCTAATTTCAATCTGTGATTCTATTCTCCACACTAAAAGCGTGCATGCTTGTTATGCACAAACAAATGCAAACTGATACTGTACTGGCTATAAATCAGACCACAGCATCATGGCTTGTTTATCATCATTCATTCAAGAGGTGGCTCTAATGATATTTTACTCTTGATGGCTGATATAGAAGACGAGCTTCATCAAATTGAGGAGGAGGAGCTGCTGAACTGGGAGTGCCTGATGAAGGACAGATACCTACTGTCTTCCCAGCAGCAGCAGCGTCAGACTGTTGAGCAGCGCGTGGAGGATACAGCGCTGAGGTCTGGACTGCAAGTATAGATCCGAGCCGCGCCCATGCGCCCAGCAGGGGGAGCCATAACAATGTGAACGTTCCCAACAGTCAAATAGTTTTGCTTACTAATAAGCAAGCCTTCATTGATCATTATTTAGTGAGCGGAGCAATGGCAGTAATTTTAATCTGGGTTCGGAATGACTACAAACAACCCCCGTTTTGTGAACCAAGTAATAATACATTGATATCTGGAAGAGCGGGCGGGGCTATGTTTTAATGCATGTCTTGATAGATCAAAGTGCTGGAAGAGTCTAACAATGACCATTCCAGCAACAGCTCAAATTAACTTCCTCCACAGAGTGGACTTGTTAAGTGTTTTGTCTTCTAAGGGTGACGGCAATAAGTGAGTGGCTGGAGAGAGAAGACACAAGACTGGCCAGACTAGAGGAGCAGGTAGATTTGATTTTTTCCTGCCTTAAACAGCAGCCTGATCTCACAGTTGGTATTCTATTCAGTTTGTTCAGTCTACAGTTGCTCTGCAGGACATCCTGGAGACTCTGAGGTCTTCAGGGTTTCGAGCCAAAGAGCCTCAGGAACAGGGTTTGACATCCGCCTTCTTTCAGATCCCATTTAGATGAGTATATGAGCGATATAATGAGATTCTTTTTCATTTCAATGAAGCACCACCAATGGCAACCTGGTCCTCCCAAAGTATCCATGATGGACCAGACTCAGCCATTGTCCATGTGAAAGCTCGCCAGCTTCACTACCCAAACTCCAAAATGAGACGCTTCCCTGTGCCTGAGGAGAAGGTCCCATGGGAGGTACCTGCTTTTCTGCTGAGTCTGCTCAGTTTGGATTCATGATTCGCCCTGTTATTCATCCTCCAGGTCAGCTTCAGCTCTTACATGCCGACTGATTTCACACCTGAGGAGAGTGGAGACGTGGTGGACAGGTATGATCTGAGTGAGAGGAATCTGATCTCAGCTGGGATTATTGTTTTCAGATGATGAGGTTCTCTCCATCCACAGATCTGCAAATGAGCTCCTGGATAAGTACAGGTAACAAAAAATGCACCATTGTTGCTTGTGTTCAACAGCTTTAGTTGAACTTGTATCTAGTAAATGTGTGAACCAGCCTTCTCTTCTGAACCAGAAACCCAGGGGGAAGGACAGGCATTAAAGGAAGAGGTGCTTTAAGCTGTTTGGGCCCGAATCTTTGCACTGATGTTGTCGTAACACGGTAAGTGATACGTAGTAAGGTAGCTGTATAAGTCAGATGTTCTGATGCTGTTTGAATTCTAGCTGGAGAGATGGTGAGCTGTCTGTTCTGGAGTTTCTGGGAATTCAGGATGACATCCGGAGGACCTTGGAACTCCCTGGAGTAGGTTGAGCTTTATACTGGCCATTTTTCTGAAGCCATTCCATCACACTGATCTCCTTATTAGGGACCGGTCCTGTCACCTGATCAACTGCCGGAGCGCTTGAAGAGAAGCATGGGGATTCCACTGTATGAGAAAGTCAACCAGAAATTATCGACAGCAGCAAAGGTTGATGAGATGTTTTTATTTCAGCTTCTGTTGCTGGAGTTTAAACTGACCAGAGTTGTCAGCCAGGTGACTCGTGTGTTTGGGTGCAGGTGTTCGAAAGCTATGTTGACGACAGTAGGAACACAGATAATGCCTGGGTGGAGAGCGTCATCCTGAACCTTCACCTGGACTGGTCCGCTGTAGAAGATGTTGAAATCATGAACATGGTGAGTGCAGTTTGATTCCAATACTATCAAGCATGTGATGTTGGACAGTCATCCAAAGTGTTTTCACCTCAACATGTGATGTTGATGTCAGTGTTGCACTCTTCACATGGATGAATAGAAGGGCTGAGCAAACTGTTCTACCATCAGTCTGTATCGGGATCAGATTCACCCCTCGATTCTTCTTTTTTTCAGATTGCAGACAGCAATGGCTCCCTCAAGTGGAAGGACATCAGCAGCAAAACTGGACTCAGATCAAACCAGAGTGATGCTCTTCAGAGGGTTGCAGAGAGACACAACAAGAAATGTTGATCTTCATCAGGTTTTTATGCGATGCAGCCTCGTAGTTCAAATGAGGACATCAATACCTGATATTGATGCCAAAGTAATGCACTGTTCTGTATAACTGTGTTTGAAAATGATCCCACTGCTAATATTGCCAAAAATGACTGAACTCACTCAGAGGTTAAGGTGACAATACTCTCATCATCACAAAGAAATTCATCATAACCGAAAGGACTGACTGTGAGTTGAGCATTTATCATTTTCTTGACAGTGTTTGGCTTCATTTCTCTTATGCTGGACATGATGTATAATCTGTTTGTTGGTGACCTCGTCGGCTGGCTGTTAGTCCACTAAACTACATTGTAAGTGCTTTAATCAAACCTTGAAATCTACCAGCCATTGGAGCAAATGCTGTGATTTGTGAGATATACATATTAAAGTAATGTTCACTTATAACCATCAAATGTCACCCTAAATTCTAGGGCGTAGTGTTCAACATCCGTTGATTCTTACAACGGTGGGTTGAGGCGTTCACTTCAGTTTTAGCAGTAGTTATACACCTGGCTGTGTGTCGCACTGGTGGCTCTTTGAGCAGCCTATTTCAGGGTCCTTCCTCTCCCGCCAATGGCTGCCTCTAACGGAGAAGCTGCAAGTTCCTTGACAATCCTATGCTGAGCCTGACCTCTGATTCCAACTCTGTACCCTTACTGCAGCACGAGCTACGACGCCTCTACCAGAACACTTAACTTGTTTGCTTTGATCCTTCAGTAGTTTTTTCCTTTCATCAACGTTTCTTCCCAAGGGACTGTCAGTGCCATGATGAAAACTTGGCTGCACGATTCTGCAGTCGGTTGCTGCAATGTCAGGTGAATTGTGAGGATCTGGCTAAAGTCTCTTGTATTTCAGACACCGGCTGCCATTAGTGGGCACGAGTTTGGAGGTGCTTCTTTGTCTGGGTTTGAAACCTTTGAGATGAAATGCTTTTAAAATTCACCGAAATCGATGACTAGATGGAAACAAACAATTCATATAAAAAGGAAAACTCCTTCATAGCATTTCTTCATAGCCATGTGTTGATTCAATATCTGCAAACAAAATAAAGTTTTTAAAATAAACGCATGAAGAAGAGTGAAAGCATCTCATAAATTAAAAGTAAAAATCAGTGACCTAGGAACTAAAGATATAAGCAACAGATTGCAGTTGTAAGGTCATGGTTCGTGGCAAATGCTGACTGTTGTCGATCAATGTGGTCACCTAAATGCCTGAAGTGTCTTAGCCCGAAGCTCGTGAAGCACACGACTCAACCACAACAGAGTGATCGGGAGTCCAAGGTCAACGGCACATGGTCTGCAAAAATGTCCTAATCACAGGCAAAAAGTGCTGACAATACCAGCACAGCACTTGGGGCCAGGCAGATGTTTCCGGACTTGAGTGAGGCAGAAAGACAAGGTTCAAGGTTCACAGACAAGATCCTGAATTCTGCCAGACTAACTAAGGTACACTGGATAACTAGGCTAGATAAGTGTGATTGAGTATTGTAGTAGTTAGTGTTAGTGTATGGCAACAAAGGAATCATTGATAAGACACTCGTGAAAGGATGGTGTGAAGGCGGGGGATGGGATTGGAGGCGTGGTAAAATATGATAAAACTCTGACATGGACATAAATCTGTGTGCGCATGCCCATAAAGAGGCGTGAGAAACCTTAGTCTTGAACATTGACCCTACTTCCTGAATGATATAAATAACCTTCTCATATGTTGTGCCGGAGTCACGTGCTTGCATTCTACACTAATTCTGCTGTGCAACTTTAGATGGGCATTTGGACAGCGACATGCCGGAAACAATAGGTGAGTTTGGAATAGCTTTGTTAAACATCTGTCTTGAAAGCACCAAAGCTCAAGATAAAAATGGAGAACTTCATCATGTATGCATTTTGAAAATGTTGAAATATTTCTGTCTGTATTTTTGTCTGTATTTTTCTTCTGTTTAAGCTGCTGCAATATTTTAAAAAGTGAGTCAAGTATAATACCTTGATCATACAGAATAATGTACCTAGTCCTGGAAATTTTTACAACAATGTGATTCCCTACTGCCTGTCTGAGATAATACTTTAACAGTAATGTGTTTGCACAATGTATTATAATGTTCAGGAAATCTGTATCAGGTGAACACATGCAGTTAATGTTCCACATTGCAGTGTTTTTGCTCCTCCTCAGCAAACACGGCATCATAAAATGCTTCCTAAAGACAAATATTAATTAAGTGTGCTGTAGTAATAAATTATGATTTCTTTCTAGCAATGCTTCCCAAGTGTGATGGCAACACTGCCAGCAAACCGAAGCATCGGGACACAATTTTCCCCTCTTGCAAAGAGGTGAGTCACATGTTGGAGTTCTTGGATGTGGTCTCGAATACGGTCACTCTCAATACCGTGCTGTTCCAAGGGGCAGCAGCTCTATTTAAAAGATTATTTATTACCACCACCTACTTTCATCAGGAAGCAGCTTTTATGGGAAATAGCTATGTGAGAACTGAAGAAGAAGTGAAACTTTCTAACAAGTCAGTAATCTGCTCCTTAAATTATTATTTGTGAACAAGAACCACCACATGCTGCAATACACCTTCCCATCAAGTAGCACCCCCGTAAAGACGGATCAGATAAATACTTTAGGGTAAGTGGTAACAAATTCATCATTCCAGCTCGTGTTTGTAAACCACTGTTACTGTACCATTAATTTACTTTATTTACATGAACTGAGTGTTCATCAAGCTCTAAATCCAACACCATGGAGGTTGTGTATTAGGGGTTCCTGACTGTCTACTTCTAAGTAAAATAACTCTGGCCAAATATATTACAATAGAACTAGGGTTCATTAGTAAGGGAGTTGTTTCCCGAGGATTTGATTTCAGTGGTGTTCAGTAAATGCATTTGGCTTGACAATGGCAAGTTGATTCATGTGTTCTGTATTCAATTTGGGTCTGCTCTCACCCATCATCACTCTTGGGTTAGGTGGTCTCGACCAAAACATAGTTCTTACACAGCCAAACATGAAAGATCTCAGAGACTTTACATCGAAAATATATTTTCGCATATTAATTAGGAAGCCTCTCCTTAATGTTAAAATCATCTCACACAACGGATAATAATTCAAACAACTGAAATACGCATAATAATCTTGACCATAGTAATATTGAGATCAATTCTCTGACGTCATCCCACTTGCATGTACCTGCCTCCTCTGTGGCAATGCCTGCCTTCCAGCTGATCAGGGTGGAGCCTCGTGCCGACATGGAGATGAAAGGCCAGAATACAATTTCCTTCCTCACTCTCTTTCCAGGACAGCGTCCTGACCACCTGGATCAGAGAAAAAGTCTGCAGAAAGAAATGTGTGTACTTTGACAAAGGAGATGGGTAAGAGCTGTGTCTTTAACTGACAGGGACTGGTCTGTGTTCTGACCTCATCAGCTGTCATTTCTCTACCAGGGAGGACATTTGTAAGTGTGGCTACATGAAGAAACAACATGTGAAGGAAGCTGTCAGAAACGTTCAATACGCAGGAGAGACGTGGAACATACACAGGCATGTACAAGAGTTCCCCACAGATGCTTTTGGGGACATCAGATTTGGGGACTCCAGCCAACAACCGAGCAAGGTGAGCAGCAGCGGAGCAGTAAGTGGCATCTCCTTGTTATTTACAGTGTGTTTCTGTCATCACAGTATGTCCGGGTGTCCGCAGACTCCAGTACGGAGGTTTTATTTCAACTCTTGACTGAACAGTGGAATCTTCCTCCTCCCAAACTCCTGATCTCAGTGACCGGAGGGGCTAAGAATTTCTCCCTGAGGTCGAGTCTCAAGACCATATTCCACAGAGGACTCATCAAAGTCACCCAAATCACAGGTCAGTTCAAAAGCTGGCTAGCTCGCCGCTACCGGGAGCATGTGTGATAAACTAACATTGGCTACACAGAGGTTAAGGTGAAAGCAAGCCATATATCATATACATATATCAATGCCTACTTGGAGTTCCTTTCTTGATGACTGACTTGATGTTTCTCATCCTATCTCCAAGTCTCCCCCCAGGAAATTTTTGTTCTCATTGCTAGTTTTTCCGTCGTGTATTTCAGAGATGGGCGACAGGTGGATGTTCACCGCTTAGACATCAACGAGACATGATGCTCAATGAGCATGTGCAATAGAACCGTATACTATCAGGGAAGTGCTGAGGTTTAACATTCCCAAAACAGAAAATAGCGTAATGATGAATATACCACAATGACAAAACTGAATAAACTATTATTCAGTAACATTTTTGAATAGCTGGTTTCCAGTAGCCACTTCTACAGGGGCAGCCATACTGTTCCTTTCCCTCTGTTGAAGATTGTGTGGTTGTGTGCAGGTGCATGGATCATTACTGGTGGCACACACGCTGGAGTCATGAGGCATGTCGGTCAGGTGATGAAGGACTGCTCTCTGGGCAATGATCAAGTGGTGACCATCGGAGTGGCAACATGGGGAATTGTACGAAACAGAGAAGCCTTGGTGGACACAAAGGTCAACACTTTTTAATTCAACTAGTCTCCTTGAAAGTTAAAGGGAAATGATGCGCCTTTTCCATGAGTTATCACAGTGTTAGTGTCGCTTAACCTATTCTGGAATGAAGAAGAATTAGAAGAAGTGAAGTCGTGTTTTCCTCTCAAATGACCTTGGAATTGATGATGCTACATTCCTGATCAACAGTAGAAACCAAAACCGAGTTGCTCTCAGAGCTTATTTTTTTAGTCCTTGTCACTCTTCCTATGTAAAGCAGACTGTCTTCAACTAGATGACCTCACAGCAACCGTAAATATAACAAAATACAGGTATTGTATATTTATTTATTTGAATGCACGCTGCTCTATGACTTTGTGACTTAGAAAATACTCAATAGGGGCCCTTTAAATGAACAAAATGTTGATTAAACATGTCTCAATTGTTAACTGAGCTTGAAGCTAAACGCAGAGTTTAGCAAACTTATGCTCAACTTCTCAGCTTACTGTACTTGTGTTTTACTCAGGGATGTTTCCCAGCACATTACACGATGGACGTTGACCATCAGGATGGGCTCTCCTGCCTGGACAACAACCACACCCACTTTCTGCTGGTGGACGATGGAACTCACGGTAGCTATGGCGCGGAGATTGAGCTACGGTCCCGTCTGGAGAGGTGCATCTCAAGCAAACATCTTTGCAACACAGGTGGGAAAGCAACAGCTCTGATTGTAATATTTACAGCCGTCTAATCTTATTCCCTTCTGATCTCCCAAGGCAACAACACGACAGTTCCTGTGGTGTGTTTGATTTTGGATGGAGGACCAGGTACTTTAAATGTGAGTCATCAGCTTTCCAAATCTCCAGTTCACTGGCCTTATCTGACTCTCAGCTGTCCACTCACAGACCATCTACAACGCCATGCTGAATGACACTCCGTGTGTGATCCTGGGGGGCTCGGGCAGAATAGCAGATGTCATCGCTCATGTGGCTCAAATACCAGTGTCCAAGGTGACCATGAGCCTCATTCATCAGCTGATGATTAAGTTCTTCTCCAAAGAGTCAGAGGGTTTTTCGGAACAGCAGATTATTGAGTGGACTAAGAAGGTAAGTCAACATCCAATCTTCCTTTCCACATTTCTGGTTCCTTGCCCTTCCCCATCTCTTTCTCCAATCTTTCCTTCCCAGTTTCTCTCCTCCAGTGTCCCAATAATCTGTCCTCCTTAACTTTGTCTCCAAACATCTTCACATGACCTGTCGTTCTGACGCAGTCTTTTATGACCCTGTCCTGCTAAATCTCGCCCAATGACAACATCAGTACCTTAATCTCCATCTAAACCACAGTTGTGTTTCTCCTGACAGATCCAAGACATCATCAGAATGCCTCACCTGCTGACTGTGTTGAGAGGAGGTGAGAAAAATCATGGTGATATGGACGTGGCCATCCTGCAAGCTCTGTTCAAAGGTAAAGACGTAAAGACAGCATCCACCATCGAAATATCGCAGACTGTGTGATGGGTCCTAGTAGTATAAGGATAAGATAAGAAGATAAGAATCCTTTACTGTCATTGTTAACCATGTTAACAATGTTAATGTTGAACTTTTGTTGGCAACATTACAGGCTACGAAAACAAAATACAAATAATAAATACAAATATACCATACAATTATTAAATGTAAGATGATCAAAGGATCAAACAGATAAAACAGAACAAACAAATGGTGCAAAAGTGAAAAGAAGAATATGAATACATTTGAAAGGGAAAGAAAGCAATACTTAAGGTGCATAAAAGGCAAACGTGTGTCTGCGGGGGAGGGATGTTTCACAAACATGTATTATTTAATTGTCCGTTTTTGGGTGGTAGCTTGGACCTCCTGGGGAAAAAGCTATTGGTCAATCTTGTGGTACTTGTTTAAGAGAGTGGCATCTTTCTCCAGGAGGGTGGGGACATATCCAGTGTATATGTTTTCATATGCTCGTGTCCCTGGCCTTCTTCCTGGCAAACGTGACCGTGGTCTTTATGAGATATTTGGTCAGCAGGGGTGACAGACTTTAATATGGGGAGGGAGAGTCTCTCAAAACATTTGGTGCTGATAGGAGTAAGCACAACTGGTTGATCAGCATAGTAGTAACAAGTGTACCGTTTCAACTTGCATTCATCCATTAGGTGGACTGTCCAATTCATGGCCGCTTCTTAGTCCATATTTGCCTCACAAATCTAATGATGTCTGGCTTTTATTTGGGGATAAATTGATCACAGACGAAGTTTGAGAAAGACAATTTCACTAAGTGCATTGACATCATCATTCTTTAATGCGTCTCTGCCTTGTCACTATAAGCATGGGAAATAAATAATACTCTGGCATCTGAAAACACAGCTTCAACCTCTGGTGTTGATGTCTATGTTGTATTTCTGCTCCACTGATGCATTCACTTCACGCTGATGGTAATGCGTTTTTATTTTGCCTTTCAATAGCTTCAAGGCACAATGAGTCACCTGACGCAGAAGTCTGGAAGCGACAGCTGGAGCTTGCCATCACATGGAACCGAGTTGACATCGCCAAGACAGAGATCTTCACTGATGACAGCCAGTGGAAGGTAGCTTTCATGAATTTCTAGATACAACAGTGGCCCTTTACTACACTAAAAGCAGAAGGGGAAAAGTACAACCCTCAAAGCAAAAGTAAAGGTTCAATCCAATCAAAAAGAAATGCAACATGGTCAGTGACAGCATCTAAAGTTACAAAAAAACCCAAGTCCCAAAGACAAAAACAACATGCAGCAAGGGATAAAACACAACCAAAACAGAAAAACCTTGTGAAAGCACCCAGAGTGCTAATGTTTTTATGATCACTTTATGAGCGTCATCAATTTTTAAATTAACAAAAATTGATAACAAATAATAAAATATGAAAACCTAGAGCAAGCAAAACACCAACACCACAAGTAATAAACATATTTTTGTCTTTGTATTTGTCTTTGCTTATATATACCACACAGTAACTAACTAAAAAATCAATGCTGATGTTCTCTTCATTTTCTTCCCTCCCTCAGTCCTCTGACCTCCACTGGGCCATGATGTCGGCCTTGGTGGGGAACAGGCCTCAGTTTGTGAATCTATTGCTGGAGAACGGTCTGACACTAAGAGACTTCCTGGAGAAGGGGGAAACACTGTCGAAACTCTACTGGCAAATGCCCAATTGCTTCTTCCGGACCAAGCTGGTCAAGCGTGTGCACAGCGCTGCTGAACAGATAGACTTGTGCCACGTGTCTGCAGAGGTGCGCCTCCTGTTGGGCACTTACACTCAGCCCATCTATCCACCAGTAGTAAGTCTACCTTCTCACTATTCTTAAGAACCCCACATGCCATTAAAGGCAACAACTTGTGTGGCACAAAGAGCGAGTCAGTTCCATAGCTGGAAGCCTACGATCCGACTTAGAAAAGCAGGACCAATGTGAACACAAGTTTTCAACATTGTTCCTCCAGCTTTCCAGAAGTCAGTCAGGAACTCGTCTGCAGGTGGAGGAGGACACTCCGGCACCATGTGATCCGGCCAGAGATCTATTCCTATGGGCCGTCGTCCAGTCCAACAAGGAGCTGGCTGAGATTGCTTGGGAGCAGGTAGCAGACTGAAACTGTTTCAGACTGCTCTTAGCAGTAGATGAATGTATCTGTTTGTGCAGTGCAGAGACTGCATATGCGCCGCTCTGGCTGCCAGTAAGATCTTGAAGAAAATGTCAATAGAAGGAAGTGATGCTGATGAGGCGGAGGACATGAGGCTGCTGGCCAGACACTATGAGCAACATGCCATCGGTAACAACTCCTGACAATGGTGTTGGTGTTTGATGTTCGTAACACGTGTTTGTTTGTGCGTCAAAGGTGTGTTCACTCAGTGTTACAACAGTGACCAGGGACGTGCAAGGAAGCTACTGGTGCGTGCATCGCCGTTTTGGGGCAGAACAACTTGCCTGCGTCTCGCTCTGAGAGCTGGTGATAAAAGCTTTGTGGCTTTGTCAGGAGTTCAGGTGAACTACAGCGTATATTTATATCCTTAGACATTCATTGTTGGGTGAATGATAATAACAAGGTTTGGTTATATTCCAGGCTCATCTGACTCAGATCTGGTGTGGAGAACTGTCTGTGGACAATCCTGTGTGGAGAGTTTTCATCTGCATGATCTTCTTCCCGCTCGTATACACCGGCTTCCTGAAGTACCGGTGAGGAAGTGCAGAAGATCTAGTTTTTGATAATACACACAAACACACACAACA
Organism: Synchiropus splendidus; assembly: GCF_027744825.2. NCBI lineage: Eukaryota > Metazoa > Chordata > Actinopteri > Syngnathiformes > Callionymidae > Synchiropus > Synchiropus splendidus. Next base: position 15,057,990 of record NC_071343.1, on the reverse strand, counting down.
CACACGTCATGTTTTCATGTATTATGGGGACCTCTCATTGTCATAATGCTTTCCCCAGCCTCTCACTCTAAACTTAACCATTCAAAGCAAATGTCTGACTTTAACCAGGACCTAAACCACACTTAAACTCGATTATAATCACCCAGGTATTTAGAAGTTTTAATCCTCAAATTGAGGCTTAACCTAGTGTGGACCGGAAAAAGGTCCCCACAAGTAGCAAAAGGATGTGTGTTTCCAATAATCCAAGTTTTTAGTTACATTCTATATAATATATTGGAAGCAATGCAATATATTGCAAAGCAATGCATGTCAAGTAAATGGTTAATGTAATTACAGTGTATTAGAGGAGGTTGAACTAACCATTTATCCTTTCACTGACTTTGGGTGAATATACTGCAGCAATTATTCACAGAATGCCAAGATTTCTGTATACTTAATAATGTTAAAATATGCTTGGTTTTATATGGATTGTTCGTAATTCCAGGCGTGATGCAATAGTCCAGAGAGGGTAGAAGAAATAAAAGTCACCGATCAGTGAGGATATGCTGAAATATAAAAACTATTAGCATGTGAATCAATTTAATGCTCTGTTTGCAGCGAGCCCAACAGCTCACCCTTGTTTGGTTGCTGGTCCAGACTGGTGGGCCTGTACGATTCCCCTCAGGTCAAGTTCTACTGGAGCATCGTGTCTTACTTGGCCTTCCTCTTCCTGTTCTCTGTGGTGCTGATGATGGACTTCCAGGTCACACCCTCAAATGCAGAAATTCTGCTGTATGTCTGGCTGCTGTCCTTGCTCTTTCAGGAGGTCAGGGAGGTCAGTTTAGAAATGTTTGATACGTTGCAAACATGTTGTTTCGTGCCACACCTTCTGACAAAATGTCTCTTTGGTCTTAGTTGTTTTACGACCCAGATGGATTTGGGTTTCACAAAAGAGTCAGAATGTACATCAATGATGCTTGGAACATTCTAGATGTTTTGTCCATCGTCCTTTTCTTCCTTGGCCTGGCATTCCGGTATGTTTCCCTCCCACCTGATTCACAAGTGGCCTTTACCCTTGATCATTAAGTGTTGTCTTGGCTATTCCAGTCTGACCACAGTGCTCTTCTACGCCGGCAAGATCATCCTCTGTATTGACTTTGTGGTCTTCTGCCTCCGTCTCATGGCCATCTTCACCATCAGCAAAACCCTTGGACCAAAGATCATCATCCTCAAGAAAATGGTTAGTCAGAATTAACATGTGCTTTTAGGTGTTGTTTTTCCATGATCAAATTCTATTTTCTAGATGATGGACATGTTCTTCTTCATGTTCCTGCTGAGTATCTGGGTGGTGGCCTATGGTGTCGCCAAGCAAGGAGTCCTCATCCACAATGACAATCGACTGGACTGGATTCTGAGGGGAGCAGTTTTTGAGCCGTACCTCATCATATTTGGGAACTTCCCCACGAACATTGACTGTAAGTACACTGGAGTCTCCTCTTCATACAGGTCACACTAAATTAGCTTGTGTGTGCCCCCAACAGATGCTGGATTCGATATGGATTCCTGTAGCATGAATGGGACTGATCCTCTGAAACCAAAGTGCCCAGTGCTGACTGAAGACCAGACGCCCGCTTTCCCTGAGTGGCTGACCATCATCATGTTGTGTGTTTACTTGCTCTTTGCCAACATCCTGCTTCTCAATTTGCTCATAGCCATCTTCAAGTAGGTCCTCGTCTTCCTCATCTGTTGGCCCTGCTTCACCACACATGCCTCTAATTCCTCTGTACAGCTTCACGTTTGAGGAAGTTCAAGACAACACAGACAGAATATGGAAGTTCCAAAGATACGAGCTGATAAAAGAATACCACAGCCGCCCTGCTGCTCCTCCTCCCTTCATCATCCTCAGCCACATCTACCTCTTTATCAGGGGTGTGATACTCCACAAGCCCTGCATTCAAGCCAAGGACTTCAGTAAGTCATGAAGTGTAAAATGGTCTTGAGCTTTGTGATGCATTTTAAGAATTATCCGGTTCCCTCACTGTGTTTTCAAAGAGAAATTGCAGTGCTGTCCAAAGTTCCTAAATACTGTGTTGTGTTGTGCCACTGTGGGACTAGTGATTAAATTGGCTTCACGTTTTTAACTCGTCTTTACTGCCAACCACGAATTGTAATTCATCTCAGATGGAGCTTTATTAATAGTGCCCACTTGTTTTATGCAGACACAACTCTCTTTTCACTGCTGTGACTGTAGCCCATATTGTGGCCTGTTTTCCATCTTTCATTGAAGAGGTAATAATGTCTCATGTCATTTTACTCCAAATGACTGGTTTAGAAGATGAGCTGCCCCAGAAGGAGGAGGAGGAGCTGCTGACCTGGGAGTGCCTGATGAAGGACAGATACCTGCTGTCTTCCCAGCAGCAGCGGCGTCAGACTGTTGAGCAGCGCGTCCAGGATACAGCGCTGAGGTCTGGACTGCAAGTATAGATACAAGAAGTTGTTCAGGTGTTTGCCTGAACAACAAACTGGACTGGACCTTTCATGACTCTCTGGTGGAATCAGCCATTTTCTATGGAGTCTGTCAGATGGATCTAGAGTATTACTGACAGAAACAAGAAGGGATTGGACAAACTAGTTCGGAGGGCCAGCTCTGTCCTGGGCCGCCCCATGACTCGGTGGAAGACGTGGGAGACAGGAGTACTGTGGCTAAGCTGGCATCCATGATGGCCATCCTGTCCCACCCTGACACCCCCCGACACCCTGACCCTGGGCAGTACATTCAGTGGCAGGCTGATCCACCCTCGCTGCACGAAGGAGTGATTTCGTCATTCCTTCCTGCCCACTGCTGTTATGTTGTGTAGTACAAGTAACATCCGACTTACGACCGGGATCGGTTCTGACCAACCAGTTGTAAGTCAGATTGGACGTAAGTGGAATGCCATTCAAAATAGCCGACGCAAGGGTTATAGGTGCTACTGTAGTGGTAGATGGCTGTGTGAGAGTGAGATGCTGGGATACTGTGCTGCTGTAACTGTCGTATGCGTTGCCAGGCTGCTAAAAAAAAAAAGCATCTGCTGGCTGTGGTTGTAAGTCGGATGTCACTTGTAGTTATTTTTGATGGGGCTCTCTGCTCATTTCAGAATTTATTTTTTATCTAGTTTGTTTGGATGTGCAAAGTGGTGCAGCTTGGTGCTTTGCAGTTGTTGCTGAGACATGTTGAGTTTCCCCATTGTGGGTAAAATAAATCTAACTCATCAAGTTTTTTTCTTCTTAGGGTGATGGCAATGAGTGAGCGACTGGAAAGGGAAGAGGAGACCACCTCTGCTGCCATTCTCAAAAGAATGGCCCGACTAGAGGAGCAGGTAGATTTTATTTTGTCCCTGGCTTAAACAGCAGCCTGATCTCACAGTTGGTATTCTATTCAGTTTGTCCAGTCTACAACTGCTCTGCAGGCCATCCTGGAGACTCTGAGGTCTTCGGGGTTTCTAGCCAAAGAGCCTCAGGAACAGGGTTTGACATCTGCCTTCTTTCTATTTCGCTTTAGATAAGTCAGTGACATAATGAGATTCTTTTTCATTTCATTTCATTTCAATGAAGCACCACCAATGCCAGCCTGGTCTTCCCAAAGTGTCAATGATGGACCAGACTCAGCCATTGTCCATGTGAAAGCTCGCCAGCTTCACTACCCAAACTCCAAAATGAGACGCTTCCCTGTGCCTGAGGAGAAGGTCCCATGGGAGGTACCTGCTTTTCTGCTGAGTCTGCTCAGTTTGGATTCATGATTCGCCCTGTTATTCATCCTCCAGGTCAGCTTCAGCTCTTACATGCCGACTGATTTCACACCAGAGGAGAGTGGAGACGTGGTGGACAGGTATGATCTGAGTGAGAGAATCTGATCTTAACCTGGATTATTGTTTTCAGATGATGAGGTTGCAAAAATATTCACCCCATCCACAGATCTGCAAACGAGCTCCCGGATAAGTACAGGTACCAAAAAAGACGTCAATGTTGTGTGTGATAAACATGTCATGTTTGCAGCTTTACTTGAACCATTATTTTGTAAATGTGTGAACCAACCTTCTCATCTGAACCAGAAACCCAAGGGGAAGGACAGGCATTAAAGGAAGAGGTGCTTTAAGCTGTTTGGGCCCGAATCTTTGCACTGATGTTGTCGTAACACGGTAGGTGATACGTAGTAAGGTAGCTGTATAAGTCAGATGTTCTGATGCTGTTTGAATTCCAGCTGGAGAGATGGTGAGCCGTCTGTTCTGGAGTTTCTGGGAATTCAGGATGACATCCGGAGGACCTTGGAACTCCCTGGAGTAGGTTGAGCTTTATACTGGCCATTTTTCTGAAGCCATTCCATCACACTGATCTCCTTATTAGGGACCGGTCCAGTCACCTGATCAACTGCCGGAGCGCTTGAAGAGAAGCATGGGGATTCCACTGTATGAGAAAGTCAACCAGAAATTATCAACAGCAGCAAAGGTTGATGAGATGTTTTTGTTTCAGCTTCTGTTGCTGGAGTTTAAACTGACCAGAGTTGTCAGCCAGGTGACTCGTGTGTTTGGGTGCAGGTGTTCGAAAGCTATGTTGACGACAGTAGGAACACAGATAATGCCTGGGTGGAGAGCGTCGTCCTGAACCTTCACCTGGACTGGTCCGCTGTAGAAGATGTTGAAATCATGAACCTGGTGAGTCTCTTCATCACATGTGATCAGTGTTGCTTTTTTACATGGATGTATAGAGGGGCTGAGCAAAGTCAGTCTATATCAGGGGAGCAGATTCATTCTTTTGTATTGTCGTTTGTTTGTTTTTTCAGATTGCAGACAGCAATGGCTCCCTCAAGTGGAAGGACATCAGCAGCAAAACTGGACTCAGATCAAACCAGAGTGATGCTCTTCGATGGGTTGCAGAGAGACATAACAAGAAATGTTGATCTTCATCAGGTTTTTATGCGATGCAGCCTCGTAGTTCAAATTCAGGTATTGAAGTCCTCAGAGCCATAATGATGCACTGTGCTGTGTAAACTCACGGTCAGAAATACAGGCGACACAATAATCTCCACCCCCATCAAGACAAGTGTCATCATAACTGAAAGGACTGTGACTATGGGTTGAGCATTTATCATTTTATTGACGGTGTTTACCTTCATTTCTCTTATGTTGGACCTGATGTATAATCTGTTTGTTGGTGACTGTGTCAGCTGGCCGTTGGTCCACCAAACTACATTGTAAATGTTTTCATCAAACCTTGAAATCTACCTGCCTTTGGAGCAAATGCTGTGATTTGTGTCATTAACATATTAAAATATATTGTTCACTGACCATCAAATGTCACTCTACATTCCAGGAGGAGGTGTTCGACATCTCTTGATTCTTACAACAGCAATGGAACATTGCTCTTCGGTGGGATGGGGCGTTTTCATAGGTTTTAGTCAGGTGGTGCTCCTGCTCCAGTGAGACGCCGCAGTATTTATGCACTCCAGGGTCTCAGAGTGTTTTGGGCCTGTAGCTGGGCCACAGCAAGCTGATCACACCTGGGTGTGTGTTCCTCTGATGGCTCTTGGAGCAGGTCATTCAGTGTCCTTCAGCCAAAGCTGCTTCTTACTGAATGGCTGCAAGTTCCTTGACAATGCTTCACTGAGCTTGACTTCTGATTCCAACTTCCCTCTCTAGCCGTACAGCAGAACGAGCTACAAAGCCTCTCCTGGACGCACAGTCACATTCCCTCAATTCTCTGCTTTAATTCTGCAGACTTTTTCCTTTCATCAACTGGTTCTTCCCATGGCACTGTCGGCTCCACAATGAACACTTGGCTGCACAGTTTTAGAAAGTGCCAGGTCCACTCGCAGGTTGGTTGCTACAGTTTCAGGTGGGAAGGTGAGTGTATTACTAAAGTCTCTTTCATTTACCTGACTGTGGCTGCATTTAGTGTGCTTAAGACAAGATGTGCTTGTTTGGCTGTCTTTCCTCTCGCAGGGGAACAGATGATTCTCCTACAGTACCACTGCTCAGCAACTGGTTGTCAGGCCAGGTGTATCTTCCCTGGGATGGACTGGTTTTGCAGGTGTACAGTGAGGAAAATATGCATTTGAACTCCCTGTGATTTTTGTCCCACTTAGAAATGATGAAAGGGTCTGAAATTTTCGTCATAGGTGCGTGTCCACCGTGAGAGACCTTCTCTAATCTTATAAAAAAATCCAGAAATCACAGTGTATGATTTTTTAACAATTTATTTGTATGATGTTGTCAAATAAGTATTTGAACACCTGTCTGTTTGCTAGAATTGAGAGCCTGAAAGACCTGTTTGTCGCCTTTTCAAAGTCCACCTCCTACCTCACTGTATCTTCCCTGGGATAGACAGGTTTTGTAGCCCACCAAAATGTGTTGGATGGTTGCAGGGGCAGCACTCACCTTGTAAAAGCCATGGTCACTATTGCATATGTAGATGGTGAGGAAGACTCCCACAAATGGGGTAAGTTATGTGGCCAAACTTGTTTGTATGCATGAAGAGGCAGGATGAATTCCTGTCTAAAAGTACTCATCATTAGCCCCAGTTGCTGAATGTCAGAGGAAAACTTCTCATCTGTTGCATGGGAGTCACATGTTTGCGCTCCACACCAATAGCCGTAGACATGCCGGAAGAGATAGGTGAGTCGGGAATACTTTAAACATCACTATTTCAGAAATGCAATTATATTTCTATTTATGTATTTATTTTGAGAAAGCTGTAACGTTGTACTATACGAAATGTGTTTCTTGACCCCATATCTGGGATAATATTTTGTATCACAATGAATTTTCAAGTTTAGAAAATCTGTCACACGTGAACACATTCAGTGACATAAAACCTGTCAAAAACAGTATGAACTAAGTGTGCTGCATTTCATGGGCTTGAGTGAGGAGGTTCTAGTTGGGCTGTCTTTCATCTCAGCAACTGGTTGTCACGCCTGGTGTCTCTTCATTGGGTACGACTGGTCTTGTTTTTGAGGGTTGCAGGGGCAGCACACTGTCAACAGGCTAGATCTTGGTTGTAAAACACACATGGTGGCAGGATGTTCCATAGCTCCTTCCTGCTCCTAACCCGATAATTCATGTCAATCATTGAATGGGCTTTTTTTGTTTGTTTGTTTCAAAGGTGTCAAGTAGATTAATTAAATCACCAAAGAGCAAAAGATAGACACAGAAGTTTAAAATCATTACTCACTGTGGCAAATGTTGATTTAAAAGGAAGGAATCCATAACAGCGGTAAGCTTTGTGTTTATGTGCATGGCGTGATGAATTCCAGTCTGCATTATTAACCCCACTTCCTGAATGTCAGAAAAAAATACTTTTAGCGTTCCACACCAATTCACTATCTACCATGCACCTTGTCCCAATCTTGAAACCATGCAGTGGCCAAAAATAGGCACGAAGGAATTTCAGAGCTATGAGTTTGAACCAGCCGTGTTAGACGATCTCAGACAGAAGAAAATGTTGATTATGTTATTTATTCATTTTAGTTTTTTGTTTAATTATTATCATTATTATTATGACAAGATGAATTTATTTCCCGACTGCATATATGAGATAATTCTGTGTAAGGCAAACACAGCAACATTTTCAGGCTTCTTAGTACTTCTCTTCAACAATAATGGCATGAAACAATGTGTTTAAAAGATAAACATGAATTAAGTGTGCTGCAGTGATGAATTATGTTTCATTTCTAGAGCTGCAGCAATGTGAAGACAACACAGCGCAATCAGAGCATTCAGACCTAAGTTCCCTTTCATGCAAAGCGGTGAGTCACATGTCGGATCTTTCTTTTTGTTGCATCTGCCGGGTTGTCGTCGACTACCACCACTCTTACTACTGAAATGAGTGAAGGTGCAGCAGCTCTGTTGAAAGAATGTGAGATTCACCAGCTACTTCAATGACGATGCTGTTTTTTCTGCTTGAGTTGACTGTTGTTCCTGACCCCTATTTTATAACAGAGGTGATGGGGAAGCATAAACTTCTCAAACTGGTAAATAATGGTAAATGTGTCATGTTCGGCTTTGATTTTGTTTTTGTTTTTTTTGTTATTCCTTTGTTTCCTCCCACTCTGTGAGCTTCACAGCTAATGTGGGACTGTACCGTACAGAGCAGGGCTGCTCAAATGTTGCCGTTCGGACAGTTGCACTCACTCCGTCTCGGCTCCTGTCACTCACACATCGTGGTGGCTATCAATGTAATTCCTCAACAAGAACACTACTCCCTATCCCGCAGCAAGCATCGCACACTGCTGGATTAAAGCAAATGTTAAAAATGTGCTTATTATGCCTGTAATTTATTAATTTCTTGTCTCCATGTTATCTTCTGTTCTACATCTGCACTGTTTCTGCATGTCTTTCATTGCTTGTGTATGTAGTACCTTTGTTGGTGAGCAAGTGTTGGCTACCGTGTGTTTCTGTGGTTTTATTACTTTCGTGTTCCTGATCACACTGTCTCCGTTTTCAGATTCTGTGTTTTGATTAAGTTAATGTGTTCATGTGAAGCATGTTATCTAGCTTGCATGTGGCACCAGAAACCTGCCATTTGACATTGACCAGACAAAGTTGCTCATTCAAAATCCTCTCAATCCTGAGGTCGGCGTCCACTAAATTCTCTATTCCGCACCCTCCTTCTAGGAGACCACCTGGTTCAGAGAGAACATTTGCAAAAAGAAGTGTGTTTACTTCAGCAAAGGAGCTGGGTAAGAGAAGATAAATGTCCTCAACTGACCTCGAGTAGTGTGTTCAGATGTCATCAGCTGTCATTTCTGCACCAGAGAGGAGACTTGCAAGTGTGGCTACTTGAAGGATGATCATGAGCCTGAAGCTATCAGTGGTCATCTATACACAGGAGAGCCGTGGAAAATAGAAGAGCATGTGCAAGAGTTCCCCACGGATGCTTTTGGGGACATCAGATTTGGAGGCTCCAGTCAGAAACCGAGCAAGGTGAGCAGCAGTGCAGCAATAGCATATTCTCTTTACTCATGTTTCTGTCTTCACAGTATGCTCGGGTGTCAGCAGACACGGATCCTGAGGTTTTGTTTCAACTCTTGACTGAACAGTGGAATCTTCCTCCACCCAAACTACTGATCTCAGTGGCCGGAGGGGCCAAGAATCTCTCTCTAAGGCCGAGTCTGAAGAACATGTTTCATAGGGGGCTCATGAAAGTCACCCAAACCACAGGTCAGTTAAGAAACCTGTGAACTGAGCGCTAAATTTAGCTTGTGTGTTGAGAGTAGGAATGTAGATCAACAGGCTGATCGAGAGACAGACTGACATCTGCATTAGCGATGCAGGAGCCTGTGACCAACCTGCTATTCCACCCTTTTCTAAGAGTCAAACATGGTTTTAGTTCTTTTTTTCTTTATCTTTTTTTGAACAAGAGGTTGTTTTCTATTGTTTGTTATACAAACCATGTCATTGATTGTGCGGTTCCAATTAGAGGATAACTTAATTCCTATCTGAATTTTGTAGGTGCATGGATCATTAGCCGTGCCACCCATGCAGGGGTCATGAAGCAGGTCAGTCAGGCGGTGAAGGACTACACTTTGGGCAACAATAAAGTGGTGACCATTGGCATGGCAACGTGGGGAATCATAGACAACAGAGAAGCCTTGGTGGACACTAAGGTAAGCACTTTGCGATTGTAATTCAACCATCTGCTGAAAACGTAAAGGAGCACTACTATGCTTTTCCATGTAAGAGTCGTCTACAGTGTTAGCGTCACCTCAACATATGCTGGAATGAAATGGAACAATGTTCATCCATTTCTGAGTATTGCATGTTTTCTGGACTACATCTTGCTGTTTTTTTTCCAAAGTTATTATATATATATATATATATATATATATATATATATATATATATATATATATATATATATATATATATATATATATATATATATATATATATATATATATATATATATATATGTTCTTAATTGGCATTTCACAACCAACATATGTAGGAGAAAACATTACGTCAAGTCTGTGATGTACCCAGTAATGCTGACCCACCACTGATCAAGAAATCGGTTTGCTTGTACTGTATCATTCAGGGACTTTTCCCAGCACACTACACAATTGACGCTGACAACAAGGGTCCCCTCTCCTGCCTGGACAACACCCATACTCACTTCCTGCTGGTGGATGATGGAACTCATGGCAGCTATGGTGGGACGATTGAACTGCGCTCCCGTCTGGTGAAGTGCATCTCAGAGAAACCTCTTGACAACACAGGTATAGAAGAACAAGCACACGTTGTAGTATCTTCTCACATGTGGTGCTAATCTTGCTCTTTTCTATATGCTCAGGCAACAGCTCGACTATTCCTGTGGTGTGTTTGATTTTCCATGGAGAACCACATACTTTAAATGTGAGTCATCAGCTCTCCAAATCTCCAGTTCTCTGACCTTATCTGACTCTCAGCTGTCCACTCACAGAGCATCTACAACGCCATGCTGAATGACACTCCCTGTGTGATCCTGGGGGGCTCGGGCAGAATAGCAGATGTCATCGCTCATGTTGCCCATATGCACCTGTCCAAAGTCACCATGAGCCTCATCCGTAAGCTGATGATCAAGTTCTTCCCCAAAGAGTCGCAAGATTTTTCGGAACAGCAGATTATCGAGTGGACTAAGAAGGTAAGTTGACTTGTCATGTGACGATGCTCCTGTCTTTGGTCACTTTTTGACAAGTCTTGTGCCTCTGGGTTGATATGCTGTTACACATGTACCGGTATAAACCCTCCTTCATATGTCATGGCCACAAATCAGTTGTGCTTCTCCTGACAGATCCAGGACATCATGAGGATGTCTCACCTGCTGACCGTGTTGAGAGTAAGTGAGAAAAATCAAGGCGAAATGGATGCAGCCATTCTGCACGCTCTGTTTAAAGGTAAAGATGCTACAGTCAAGGGACCATTTACTGGCAAACCATCAATCACCCAGTGCTGCATGTCTGCTCCATCAATGCATTCACTTCACGCTGATGTTAATGTGTTGGTACATGGCTTTGTCACAGCATCAAGATACAATGAGCCTCAGGGAGCTGAAGTCTGGAAGCGACAGCTGGAGCTCGCCATCGCGTGGAACCAAGTCGACATCGCTAAGAATGAGATCTTCACTGAAGAGAACCAGTGGACGGTGAGAGTCACTTTATATGTAAAACACCCTCCGATAGCAAAAAATGACAAAACAACTCGTAATTTTGATTGTTTTATCCCCTGTAACACACCAAAACAAACATGGTGTACACAAAGTGAAGTCGATCACATTAAAACAAGAAGTGACCTTGAGCAAGTAAATGCTAAAACGGAATTCATTATATGAATCCCAAAGAATAAAAGTGTTAATATCGATGTGAAAGTTGAGCCAAAGTGCAAGTGACAACCAGCAGCAGTGAGACTTGACTTGGAAAACATGAAACAACAAAATCAGAACATGACAAAGAAAACACAAAATCAAAGCTTGTAAAAACTGGACGGAAATAGACACATAGACAAGTATTTTTTGTACACTTTTATACAATATTATATGACACAAAGTCACCAGAATTTGCTTTTCACATTATGATGCTACTGTTCACGTCATGGTCTTTTCTCCCTCAGTCCTCTGACCTCCACTCAGCCATGGTGTCAGCCCTGGTGGGGAACAAACCAGAGTTTGTGAAGCTGTTGCTGGAGAACGGTCTGAGTCTGAGGGACTTCCTTGAGAATGAGGGCACGCTGTCTAAACTCTACTGGCAAATGCCCAATTGCTTCTTCCGGACCAAGCTGGCCAAGCGAGTGCCCAGCGCTGCTAAAGAGATACCCTTGGGTCAAGTGTATGCAGTGTTGTGCCGCCTGTTGGGCACTCACTCTGAGTTGCTCTATCCATCATCAGTAAGTCTGTCTTCTCTCTATTTTTGAGTAATATATGCAAAATACAGTATCATCAATGTTTGGCCAGTTAGTATGTAAATTGTTTAGGGTAATGTTGACGACCATCTCACGTGCCCTTAAAGGCAACAAAGCACACTAAGAGTCAGTTCTATTCTCTGGAATCCCTAAGTGTGGAAACACAAACAAGCCGACTTACAAATGCAGGACCAAAGTGAGCACAAGTTTTCTTCTCTCCAGCTTTCCCGAAGTCAGTCAGGAACTCGTCTGTTGGTGGAGGAAGACACTCCGGCACCATGGCATCCGGCCAGAGATCTATTCCTGTGGGCCGTCGTCCAGTCCAACAAGGAGCTGGCTGAGATCGCTTGGGAGCAGGTAGCAGACTGAAACTGTTTCAGACTGCTCTTAGCAGTAGATGAATGTGTCTGTTTGTGCAGTGCAGAGACTGCATATGCGCCGCTCTGGCTGCCAGTAAGATCTTGAAGGAAATGTCAAGAGGAGGAAGTGATGCTGACGAGGCAGAGGACATGAGGCTGCTGGCCAGACACTATGAGCAACATGCCATCGGTAACAACTCCTGACAATGGTGTTAACAGAGGAGTCAGCTTTGATGTTCGTAACACGTGTTTGTTTGTGCGTCAAAGGTGTGTTCACTCAGTGTTACAGCTGTGACCAGGAACGTGCAAAGAAGCTACTGGTGCGTGTATCACCGTTTTGGGGCAAAATGACGTGTCTGCATCTCGCTCTGAGAGCTGGTGATAAAAACTTTGTGGCCCTGTCAGGAGTTCAGGTGAACTACAGCGTATATTTATATCCTTAAACATCCATTGTTGGGTGAACGATAATAAGAAGGTTGGGTTATATTCCAGGCTCATCTGACTCAGATCTGGTGTGGAGAACTGTCTGTGGACAATCCCGTGTGTGCAGTTTTCATTTGCATGATCTTCTTCCCGCTCATATACACCGGCTGCCTGAAGTACCGGTGAGAAGATCTGGTTTACCTCCTGTCACAGGCTTCCAGCTGATTGAGGCTTACATCTGAAACTTGCATTTGCAACTGCTGGTGTGGTGGAGTCTTTAGAAAAGTGCCTGGTGGTTACACTTATGCATCCGATCTGTAATGTTGCAGGCCTGGTCGAGGCACCAGGCACAGAGACCAGGAGTTCCTGGTCCACTGATCACACTGAAGCACAAGACACGTTTCAGCTAGGATGATAACAACAACAACAAACATGGAGAAATCCCTGAATAAAAGCAAACAAAAGCATCTGTTTGCTTTTGTTCAGGGATGTTTTACACGAAACAATGGCCAGGGTTTCCACTACTCTGAATGTATTTGAAATTCATATAAAAATATTTTCAAGGCATTAAAAGAACTTTAATTTATATATATATATATATATATATATATATATATATATATATATATATTTATATTTATATATATATATGCCATATATTGCCATTGAGGGATTATTTCTGATTCCAGATCGGATGAAAAAATCCAGAGGGAGTCTCGGAAAGAAAAGGAGCAGCAAATTATGACACATATGACAGGAAGTACAGATACAAGAAAGTCACATGATCTGTGAGTATATACTGAAATATAAAAACTATTAGCATGCAAACAAACTTAATGCTTTGTCTACAGCAAGCCTGCTGAAACACCACCATTGGGTTGCTGGTCCAGACTGGTGGGCTTGTACGATTCCCCTCAGGTCAAGTTCTACTGGAGCGTCGTGTCTCACTTGGCCTTCCTCGTCCTGTTCTCTGTGGTGCTGATGATGGACTTCCAGGTCACACCCTCTCCAGCAGAGTTGGTGTTGTACGTCTGGACAGTGTCCCTGCTGTGTGAGGAGGTCAGGGAGGTGAGTCTAGAAAAGTTAGATACGTTTTGTAACGTGTTGCACCTTCTGACAAACTGTCGCCTTGATCTTAGCTCTTTTCCTACCCAGATGGATTTGGATTTTACACGGTAGTCAAAATGTATATCAATGATGCTTGGAACATTCTAGATATTTTGTCCATTGCCATTTTCTTCCTTGGCCTCGGACTCCGGTACGTTTCCCTCCCACCTAATTCACAAGTGGCCTTTACCCTTGATCATTAAGTGTTGTCTTGGCTATTCCAGTCTGACCACAGTGCTCTTCTACGCCGGCAAGATCATCCTCTGTATCGACTTTGTGGTCTTCTGCCTCCGTCTCATGGCCATCTTCATTGTCAGCAAAACCCTTGGACCAAAGATCATCATTGTCAAGAAAATGGTTAGTCGGAGTTAACATGTGCTTTTAGGTGTTGTTTTTCCATGATCAAATTCTGTTTTCTAGATGAGGGACGTGTTCTTCTTCATGTTCCTGCTGAGTATCTGGGTGGTGGCCTATGGTGTCGCCAAGCAAGGAGTCCTCATCCACAACGACAATCGACTGGACTGGATTCTGAGGGGAGCAGTTTATGAGCCGTACCTCATCATATTTGGGAACTTCCCCACGAACATTGACTGTCAGTACACTGGAGTCTCCTCTTCATACAGGTCACACTAAAGGAGCTTGTGTGTGGCCCCAACAGATGCTGGATTCGATATGGATTCCTGTAGCATGAATGGGACTGATCCTCTGAAACCAAAGTGCCCAGTGCTGACTGAAGACCAGACGCCCGCTTTCCCTGAGTGGCTGACCATCATCATGTTGTGTGTTTACTTGCTCTTTGCCAACATCCTGCTCCTCAATTTGCTCATAGCTATCTTCAAGTAGGTCCTCGTCTTCCTCATCTGTTGGCCCCGCTTCACCACACATGCCTCTAATTCCTCTGTACAGCTTCACATTTCAGGAAGTTCAAGACAACACAGACAGAATATGGAAGTTCCAAAGATACGAGCTGATAAAAGAATACCACAGCCGCCCTGCTGCTCCTCCTCCCTTCATCATCCTCAGCCACATCTACCTCTTTATCAGGGGCGTGATTCTGCAAAATTTCCCCAAAGATTTGAGTAAGTCATGTTTCTGAGTGGTAAACTGGATTTGAGCTTCAAGATGCACAGTAAAGGGGCTCTACATGAACAATACTGAATCCTTTCACGTATCTCCAAATTCCGATTAAATGTATAATAACGTCAAATAGATGTGGGCACATAAACAAAAATGATTGACCGTGAAATCCATCCATCTCTATTCCAACGCTATTCTGACCATCTCAACACACAGTTACAGTTTAAATTCACTGTATTAACCAGCCACTGAACCACTGTAGTCACCCATG